>NW_008825698.1:0-320 GCF_000691245.1 Trypanosoma grayi | reverse complement strand
GGGGGGGGGGGGGGGACCGGCGGTGCCGTCTGTTTTTGCGGCCCGCCCTGGCCACGCGGGCCCCGGCGATTTCGCCCTCGGGCGAAAACTTCCCTACTGACCCTTTTTGGCACGACCGCCGTGGGGCAAGGCCCCATTGTACCAAACCCGGCGGCGGCGGGGGCCATAAATCCCATCGGCCGCCCCCTTTCCCGACGACCCCGGCACAAAATCCCCTCCCATTCTTTTCTTTTTCCCGGGCGGGGCGGTTTGGATACCCCCTCTGCCGCCTCCTTCGCCACGGCGCGCTGCCTGGGCCCTGCATCGGCCGAGGCAGCCGG
>NW_008825697.1:32990-36107 GCF_000691245.1 Trypanosoma grayi | reverse complement strand
ATATATATATATATATATATATACAGGTGCGCCCAAGTCAAGGGCGCTGCAGCTGCTGGTCACAGATGAAGTTGAAACTCTTTGGCGGGCTGTGCTGCCCCGACAGTCTGGTGGCACGGCTCGCGGTGGTGGCGGACGCAGACCCTGCCGTTGCGGCGAGGATGGCGGACCACGCTATCACCATCATGCTGCTCGTGGCACCCCGAGATGATGGTGATAATGACGGCGGCAGCAGTAGCGGCAACGCGGCACAAACAACCGCCAGGGGAGGCCCGAGACATCATGCTGCTCTCTCTTCGCCTTCGCCGCCGGCTGATGACGAGCAGAAGCAGTTTGAGTTCATGGATGAGCTCAATGAGTTTGATGCGCAGAACCGACTCTTTTTTGCGCAGCGGGAGATGTTGGCGTTTGGCGTCGCGCGAGTCGCGCAGGCTCTCACCGCCATTCACGCTGTTGCACGCAACATTGTCAAGTACGACGTGGCGCANTGTTGGCGTTTGGCGTCGCGCGAGTCGCGCAGGCTCTCACCGCCATTCACGCTGTTGCACGCAACATTGTCAAGTACGACGTGGCGCAGCGCGACGCGGTCGAGGAGCTCACGCTTCTCGGCCTCAGCGAGGCGACGGCGGTGGCGATTGTGGCACCTGTGCGCCGCCACCGCGGAGCGCTGGCAGAAATGCTGCTGCGCCAAACCCCAACGATCGCCTGTGGGAGTTTTGTGCAGCCCAATGCCGGCCCTTGGGCGCGACGCCTGGTGGTCTGCGAGATGGGCTTTGGCGCCCGCGCTTTCCAGCAGGAGTGTGGCGCTGCGCAGCCCTTCGACATACAGCCGTACACGAGGCGGTGGCCATTGCAGAGGCAGCAGCAGCAGCAGTCCTCACCCGCAATCCCCTCCTCTCCTCCTGTTGATGATGATGATGTCGGTATGGGTGAGGGAGAACTCGCGGAGTGCGGTGTGGAGTGGCGGCTGCGCGGGGGCCTCACGATTCGCATTCCCGCGCAGAAGGCGCGTGCACTCCTCGCGGAGCTTGTTACTGCGCGGGAAACACTCCGGCACGCGTGGACGCCGCCATCTGTGTGAGATGGTAGGGGTGGGGACAGCGAAGGAGTGCGGGCACTCACAATACATACATGCACACGGACGTGGGGCTGGCCGCATGTCACCGCACCGATGTTGTGCTTTATCGTCACTGCAAGCAGTTTTTCTTTGCAAGGCGAGCGAATAGGCGCTGAGATGCAGTGTGTGGCTGTGTGTGTGGCTGTGCGCTTTGGTATCGCTTTCGGATGGACGCCATTCAAACACCGTTCTATCTTCTGTTGTTTTTGTTGTTGTTGTTTTTTTGCTTTCCGTTCTCCCGTTGCTCTGCCTCCGTAGATACGTCCGTACTTGCATTCCGCGCTTCCTGCCGCACGAGCAGGCCGACCGACGAAGCGACACGAGAGTAGCAGCAGCAGCAGCAGCAATGAGCTTTGCGCCACAGGGCGAACGCGACCTCTTCGACCGCAACCTGCTGGACTTCGCGTCGTACGAGGAGTACCTCGACCAGCAGGTGACGCCGGAGGACCTTTTCTACTTCGGCGACCAGGACATCGCGCGGCAGATCGTGGAGCTCGGCTACAAGGGCAAGGACTTCCTCAGCCGCGAGGACTTCGAGGCGGCGCGGCTGGTCGCGCTGGAGGGGCCGTCAAAGCGCGAGGAGGCGGCCGACGTGGTGTGCAGCGCGGGGCGCAAGTTCGACGACGCGCCGCTGCTGCAGGCGCTGGCGAAGCGCGAGGAGCTGGTGCGCAACGGCAAGCTGTCGACGATCATATTCCTGCGGGATGTGGTGCGGGGGCAGGAGGTGTCGGCGTACATCGACTACGGCCACCGTCTCAAGACGGAGGACTTCGCGGAGTATTTCGCGCGGCGTAAGAAGCTCGCGCCGAAGCGCACGGACCTGAGCTACTACAACTGGAAGACGCACACACTGTTCTACAACAACAGCTTCACGTTTCAGGTGCTCGCCGACAACGAGATGGGGCTACTGATGAAGCACAAGCGCGACCGGAAGACCATCAACGTGGACCCACGCGCCCCCACGCCTGGCGACAACAGCAACCGCACCGTCATCCACTGCCCGGACTACGTGCAGGTCACCATCTACGACCACGTCACACGCCGTAAGAATTAACGGGGGGTGTGGCGCTTTCTTTTGTGGGATATGCTGCACGCGGCGTGGCAGGAGGGCGGGTGGGGGAAGAAGGATGTGCGGACATCGGGTGTATTTGCCACTTGGCGCCGTTCCTTTGTTTTTTGTTGGTGGTGGTTGTCTTCCGGCGCGCGTGTATGGTGCCAGCTGTGGCCACTTTTGTCGTTCCCAGACGCTTTGTGTAGCTGCTTGAGTTTGTGTGTGTGTGTGTGTGTGTGAGAGAGAGAGAGAGAGCGTGCGTTCCCGTTGGTGCTGAGAGGAGGAGCAGAAGTTGTTGATCTCTTTGTGTCATTGTTTGCTTGTTGTTGCTGTGGCGGGATGTGTTCATTTTGCGTATGCTTTTGCCGTGATGGATGTACAGCGGATGAGTGTGTGTGTGTGAGAGAGAGAGCGGGAGATAGATAGAGTGAGAAGGAGAAAGCCTGCAGCCTCCCATTCCTCCTCCTCCTCCTCCTCCTACTACTACTACTACTACTACTACTACTACTACTACTACTACTACTTCTTATTCACCCACCCTTCGCTCTGTCGCGCGCCGTGGCGGCCCCCTCCCCCGTTGCTGCGTCCCTGATCTCGCGTTGTTCCGTTTCACCCTTCTGGTGCCTTGCCGCACAAAAATAAACAAATAATAATAATAATAATAATAATAAGCCAAGCTACACGCAAACCACCACAGCCTGCAACAACACCAACAGCAATACACACAAGGCAGACACAGACACATCGTATTGCACCCCTGCCATGTCAGCAGCACGCGGCCCGATCGCGGAGCACAGGGACCACGAGGTGGTGTTCGGCCACACTGACGGCGAGAGCCGCGGGCCGAACCCGATGAACCCGCCGCGGCGCCGCAACGACCCGCTCTTCTGGCTGCGTGACGACGCACGCAAGGATGCGGCGGTGATTGCGCACCTGAAGCTCGAGCAGG
>NW_008825697.1:14085-32762 GCF_000691245.1 Trypanosoma grayi | reverse complement strand
CCTGACCACGCTCTGGTGGCGTACTCCGTCGACTACAGCGGCAACGAGGTGTACAGCATCCGCTTCGTGCGGGACGCGGCGGCGGATGTGGTGGAGGGCACGAACGGCGACATTGTGTGGGGACCCAACGCGACGTGCTTCTTCTACACCACGAAGGACGCGGCGCAGCGCGACAACAAGGTGTGGTGCCACATCATGGGCCAACCGCAGTCGGCGGATGTCTGCCTGTACACTGAGGACGACCCGCTCTTCTCCGCCTTCGCATCGAAGTCCGGCGACGGCAATACGCTGCTTATTGGTTCCGCGTCATCGGAGACGACAGAGATACATATGCTCGACCTGCGCAAGGGCAGCAGCCACACCACGCTTGAGACGGTGCGGCCACGCGAGAAGGGCGTGCGCTATGACGTGGAGCTTCATGGCACAGACACGCTGATGATTTTGACGAACAAGGACAATTGCATGAATGGGAAGGTGCTGCTTGCCACGCGGAATGCGCCGGCGGAGTGGAACCGGGTGCTGGTGCCGCACAGCGAGGATGTCTTCATTGAGGGCATCGCCGTGTTTGAGAAGTTTGCCGTGTTCGCTGGCCGCCGCGCAGGGCTGACGCGCATCTGGACGATGCCGCTGGGCCCCGATGGCACCTTCGCCGCCGCCGCTCTGCAGGAAGTGGCCTTTGACGAGCCTGTCTTTGCCGCCACGCCTGAATTCTCGCATATGCAGATGTACAAGACAGACACAGTGCGCATCTCCNTTTGACGAGCCTGTCTTTGCCGCCACGCCTGAATTCTCGCATATGCAGATGTACAAGACAGACACAGTGCGCATCTCCTACTCATCCATGACGACACCCACGACGTGGTTCGACCTCAACGTCGCGGACGGAAGCCGTACGACGGTTAAGGTGCGTGAGGTGGGTGGCGGCTTCAGCTCGAAGCGCTACATCTGTGAGCGCCGCTTCGCCACGGCGCCGGACGGCACGAAGATTCCGCTGTCAATTGTGCGCGACGCGAGCCTTGACCTCAGCAAGCCGCAGCCGACGCTGCTGTACGGCTACGGCTCGTACGGTCTCTGCGTGGAGCCTGGGTTCAGCATCAAGTACCTGCCATACGTGGACCGTGGCATGATTTATGTCATTGCACACATCCGCGGCGGTGGAGAGATGGGCCGGGCGTGGTATGAGGTGGGTGCAAAGTACCTGACGAAGCGCAACACCTTCTCTGACTTCATTGCGAGCGCAGAGTACCTCATCCAGTCCGGCCTTACGACGCCGCAGCAGCTGGCGTGCGAGGGACGCAGTGCGGGCGGGCTGCTGATCGGCGCGGTGCTGAACATGCGGCCTGATCTTTTCCGCGTCGCGCTCGCGGGTGTGCCGTTCGTGGACGTCATGACGACAATGTGCGACCCGAGCATTCCGCTCACCACTGGTGAGTGGGAGGAGTGGGGCAACCCCAACGAGTACAAGTTCTTTGATTACATGAACAGCTACAGCCCAATGGACAATGTGCGAGCGCAGGACTACCCGCACCTGATGATTCAGGCGGGCCTGCACGACCCGCGTGTGGCGTACTGGGAGCCGGCGAAGTGGGCTTCCAAGCTTCGCGCCCTCAAGACGGACAGCAACGAAGTGCTGCTAAAGATGGACCTCGATAGCGGGCACTTCTCAGCGAGCGACCGCTACAAGTACTGGCGCGAAATGGCGATTCAGCAGGCTTTTGTGCTGAAGCACCTTGGTGTGCGCTCACTCCTGCGGAAGTGAAAGAAGAATGGGGGAATGGTGCCCATACAGATACTCATGGGCGGACACAGATACTCACAGGACGTTACATAATGCAAAGGAAAAGGGTATGGATGGGTGCGTGTGTGACGTATGCAATTCTGTAAAGACACATGACGGCAGTTGCGCCGCTGGATGTGTGGAGCGGGGGGTGGGGGGATTGGGCGCAGAAAAAGTGAAGAAAAGCGAAAACCCAGGAGAAGGTTTTGTAACACATGGTGGTTTCACCAATGGGGGCATGCTGTGTATCGTCAGATATGAAGGTGGGTGTTTAGAGAATGGCGTATATGAACCGCCGTTTGTTGTAATTATCAATGCCCATTCATGTATATGTGCATAATCTCCCTCTCTCAATGTATATATATATATATATATATATGAGAGAGGGGCATGTGAGTGTGCTTGTTTATGTGCTCCCTTTGTGCTTCCGTTTCGCCTGTAACAGAATGACGACAAGTGATGCCAAGCCGTGTGGCGACAACATAACTGTGGACCGAGCGGGCGGGCGTCTTTCTGAGATTCGCTGTCTCCCAGCGCAGTCCTTATTTTTGTGTATCATGGAGGTTGAAAGCCGTTGCGGCTGCTGCTGTGATGAAAATGGGCATCTGGGAGGGGGGGCCTTGGAGTTCATCACTGGCCCCATGCCTGCGTGGGGGAGACGATCACACCTACCCCGCCGTGTCTCGAAGCTGCGGGTTGCTGGATGCCGTTGCCTCATCGTGACGAACAGCATAGACAAACGCGCTGCGGTGAGAGCAACATGGGCAAAGCGAAAGGTGAAAATGCAACGGGTGCCCAGAGGGCGTCTGCGTGGCTGACACCTTACATTCTGCAGTCGTGATACCCGCGAGACATCGCTGTCTCTACACACTGTACCGGCGTCATCGGCAGTCGCCACTGCCCAACACGGAGAACAGCCACCAATACACAGACCACAGCAAGGATGGGAGTGTATGTGTCGGTGGCGAAGCGAAATATATCGTGTGTAATGTCAACTGACACAACTACTGCGTGAGTGCGATTGGCGAGGGCCAGTTTTTCTCACATCTTCACGCGCTTTGCGTGGCGGCTGTGGAAGCGGTTAAGAAGGTTATTGTTGCCTCCCTCAACGGCGACTGCCACCAGCAGCCCTTCGGTGATGTGCACCTCCTACTCCCGCTGTGCGAATAATCACTGAAGAAACTCTCCGTTGTCCGCATGCGGAAGGCACACTTCTCGCGACGCCGCGTGGAGATGAAGGCGCAGGTGGCGGGGGGCAACGCCCACTTGTGCGAGGGGGTGGGGGGGGAGAGATGTACGATTCGGTGAGGCGCTACTGCGTGCTGCAACCGCAGCAGCACTAATAGCGGTGATGTGGTGCAAACGACCACTTCCCAGATATATTTCCTGTTGTGGTGGTTTATTCTTCCGGTGGTGAGGGGGCTGCCGCCGTGCGTTTCAAATGAATTCCTTTCCTCCTCTCTTCAAGAATGACGGCAAGTCGCTTTGCTTTATATTTATGTTTTTGTGTCGTTTTGAAAGGTGAGGGTTTTTTTCTTTCTCTGGAGTGGTCGGGAGTTAATTGGTCAGTATGTGGGTGCGTGCAGGGGCCGCACTCGCAGAGACAGGCGCACCGAGAAATTAAACGGCGTGTAAGGGCGCCCTAATTCTGTTTTTCCCTCTTGCCCCGCCTGATGGGGCTGCTGCTAGCGTTGAGAATGCTGATTCGCTTTGCTCTGTAGCTTTGGAAAGAGAGATAGAGAGGGGAGAGAGTGTGTGCCTGTGGGGGTGGGCGTTTGATTTGTTCTTACCGCTCAGCAAACAGGATCTCTCATAGCTAAGTGCGTAGAAAATGTCTATCTTGGATGAGTGTCGGCGGAACTTCAAGACGGAGCTGCGTCGATTCGCGGCGCTGTACGCCGGCACGGCGGATCAGGCCGACATCCACCGGCAACGCGGCAAGCTGCATCAGCTCCTCGCCGATGTGCGCCGCAGCGCAGTTGCTGTGGGATTCACGACCACAGCTGCTGCCGCTGGGGGTCTCGCGGCTGCCCCTTCCCCTGCGTCAAGCATGACTGGTGAGAGCGCGCAACGGAATATCATGAAGGGGACGGCGAAGCGCGTGGCCGCGGCGCGGCGCTTCTCACACGCCGCGTTGACGTCGAGCACGCTTTCCTCCGTGCAGCAGCACACCGCGACGCTGCCACCGCGTAGCTCCATTGCGGCGCTCAGCAGCGAACGACACGACGCCACACCGTCGCCCACCTTGCGCCGCGACCCGCGGCCACTTGACCCGGACGCTGCAGTTGTCTTCGCAGAGGAGTGCGTCACCGCCGCACAGTTTCTATTGGGGAAGGGTCTGTACAGCGAGGCGACGGAGGTGTGCCTCGAGGTTCTGGAGAGGGACGTGCAGCTGACGCTGCGCGAGGCCGCCGCTCATGTGGAGGAGCAGCGACGCGACACTGCTGTGGAGCCGCAGCTGCTGCTGCCGCATTTCGACAGCGACGAACGTCGTACGGCACCACGAGCCGCCGTGCCTGCCGCGCAGGCAAGCACGGAGATTCTGAAGCGAGCTTGGCGAGTGGTGGCACTGTACGATGTGCTGCGGCACACGTGCCACTTCCACGCCGCGCTGCATGAGAGCGAGCGGACGGAGGAGCGGCCCGGCGTGGGGCGACGCGCAGCAGCGGCGCACCTGGAGACAGTGACTGAGCGCCTAATGGCCGTAGCCGCTGTGGACGCGGACGGCAGCTACGACATTCTCTTCAATGGCACCGTGACGGTGTACGAGATGTGCCTCGGTATGCTGCGCCGCGCCGCCGATGGGGCGGAGGATACGCTGCCGCAGATTGTGCGGCATGTGGCGTTGTGTCTGGAGATGTGCGAGACCGCGACACTGAAGCTGGCGACAGTGCGGTACCTTCCATGGCGTCTGCGCTTGTACGACCTTCTCGCCACGTGCTACGAGCAGCGCGGCATGTACGCGGAGGCGCTGCTGGTGGCACAGCGGGCCGCACGGAAGGTGCGTGAGCTTGTCGATCTTGAGCATCTTGACCCTGTGCCGCCGTCACCGGTCTGCCAGGATGTCATGCTGCGCGCATTGGACCATGTGCTGCTCAACGTGATGCGGTACACGTGGTGCGCGAACGGCACGGTGGGCAACGCCACCGGAGGAAGTGGAGGAGGGGCGGGCGATGGTGTGCCACAGTTGAAGCAGTCCCCCTCGCTGACAGCCGCGCAGGCGCCGGGCCAGCAGGAGCCGTCCATGGGCGGGATGCCGCGAAACGGCCTTGACATGATCGACCGTGCGTGGCAGATGCTGCTCAAGGTGGAGCTTCCCAAGCCGAACAAGGCCGCCGCACCTGCGACCACTACNCCGAAGCGTGAAAACAAAGGGAAGGACGCTGCGAAACAGCAGCAACAGCAAGTAGATGCGGTAAATAGGGAAATGGTAGCGGAACGTGTGCAGGGGGCGCTGTTGCGTTTCTTGCTTTCCTTCACAACAGCGCCGTCGCCTCCTCCTGCCGCAACTGCAGGAACAAGAAGTAGCGCTGGGCATCAGTCTCACCAGCAGCAGCAGCAGCAGCAGTACCGCCCCTCGGCTCGCGCATCAGCATCCTGCTCAATAGGGCTTCTCCGTGCGTGGGCCGTTGAGGCGCTGGAGTTCCTCGTGCAGCAGGCTGTGTGCGCGTACGTGGAGGCGAACCCCACCATCACGGCGCAGGGTCCGCCAGAGGAGTTCGCCGAGGCGGACCTAGTGTCCCACTATCAGTTGCTCCAGGAGAAGCGCGCATTGGCCTCCGTGAACGTGGCGAGTGGCCGCAAGAAGAGCGTCGGGTCGCGGCGGCCGAACCGCTCGCAGCCTACCGTGCAGCTCAGCATCTCTGCGACGGAGGACGAGGCGTTTCTGGGGAGCATCAGGCTGGAGGGGCTGCTGCTGGGCCTCGCGCCGGCCAAGGCGCCCGTCCCCGTCGCCTGGGAGGGCGGCGAGACGAGCGTCAGCATTGGCTCGCGCCACGGGGGCGNGATGGGCGAGGAGGGCCTGCTGCTGTTGCTGTTGCTGCACCGCGTGCTGTGTGCTGGGCAGGACCCGAGACTGTACGGCCGCCTCTGCACCTGCACTGTGGCCTGTCTGCAGCAGTGGCGCATCGAAGAGGAGGAGGGAAAACGCGGTAACTTGACGCAGGGCGCCAGCAGCAAGAAAAACACGGCGCAGGTGCCATTGACGTCGTCGTCGCCGACAGCGCAGGTGGCGTCACAGACAATAAAGAAGGCCTCGTACATGCGGCTTCTGGAAACCGTTTGCGTCTCAGTGCACCTGCTGCAGCGGATGCGTCGTGCAGGCGTGGAGGAGACGGTGCGCATCGGTGACCTCGCGGGCATCGCGCAAGAACTGAAGCGACTCGCGGAGCTGTACATCGGCCCCACCGCGGTGTCTGTCACGTGCGGAACTCAGCAGCAACAGCAACAGCAGCAAAGTAAGAAGGAAACTGTGCTGCCTGGTACACACCAGCAGAAGAATCATCAGCAACAGATATCGCCGCCACTGCAACAACGATTAGGAGCAACCATGTCGATTGCCAACAGTTTCGCTGCGGTTTACCAGAAACTTATGGAGGAGAGTGCCAACTTTCTACACCAGCGCGTGCTGGCGTTTGCACCAGTCTCTGCGCAGTCTTATCCAGCCGCAGTGGCAGAAGCCTCGACTACATCCTCCACATTTGGTGGAATTACACAGTGTGAGCAGGATCAGGATTCGGTGGATATGTATCATAGCATTATGTGTGCATGCTTGGAGGCGAAGGCGAACAGTGGTTTGACGGATGCAGCCAGCATCGGCCAACTCGTTCTCGCCTATGCGCGGAATGTCGAGGCGGAGGTGTCGACAAGCAACAGTGATGGTGTGGGCTCTAGCAGCAGGAAGGACGCGACGACACGGTCGTTATCCGGAGCAGCAACAGTAGCAACAGCGGCAGGCCAGGGAACGAACAAGACCCACGCTGGAAGTCTGCAGCGGTCACGTGTGCAGGGCGACACGATGCACGCGCTGCGCAGGACGTGCGATCGAGCCCGCATGGCCCTCTCCGCCATCCAGATGGCACTTGGCTGCCTTGTACAGCAGCGTAGCCATGTGTCAAAGCGGAGCGGTATTGACGGCGCCAAAGCAGGCCCGACGTTCAGTGGCGCTGCGTTGCAAGAAACGACGCTAGAACGGCAACCAACAACAGCATCATCCTCCTCAGCAACCGCAGCAGCAGCAACAACAACAACAACGGGAAGAATAGGGACACAGGAGGACTTTGACCGAGTTCGCCGCGAACAGGAACTGCGTGACACACGTACAGAGCTGACACGGTGGATGGTGGAGCTGCGTTGGCACCATGCCATCCACCGGCAGCACTACGCCACGCTGGAGAAGCACCGCGCGGATGTGAAGCTGCTGACAGAGCGGCAGGCAAACACCAAGGTGTATGGCGCCACCACCGTGAAGGAGACGAATGTGCTGGAGTCGCTTCTGCAGGCGGAACCGGCGGCCCCACGTGGCAACGCGGACGAGATACGGCGGCTCCTAGCGTGGGCGCGCGACGAGGGCGATGATCTGCTGCAGGCCCTCGTGCTTGTGTGTCTCGCGCCACACCAGGCACAGCATAAGGTGCAGCGCGAGATGATGGAGGAGACGTTCCACTTGCTGCAACGCTATGAGAACCGCCGTAGGCCGAGGCAGTCAATGCTGTCCTGCACAAAGCAGCATCAGCAACAGGACAGCGCCTACTCAGCCCTTATGATTTGGTGCTATGCCATCACGGTGTGTGGCAAGTTGGGCTTTACGAATATGACGGAGAGTGCGAAGGATGTCTTGTACGCAGCGTTCGCGAGTAAAAGAAGCAACAACAGTAGCAGCAACGACGGTGGTGGTGGTGGCGGCGATGCGCAAACCATGGATGGGAAGCCGCGGAATGAGAATCCCGCAGATGCTGCAGACACGGCGGGGACTGATAATGCGGAGACGACAGCCTCTCGCAGTTCTCCGCTTGCGGTTCACCCAAACGAGGAGATATTGTCTGTGTCTTCGGCGCTGCAGGTGCGTACACTTGTCTCGGCGCTGCTGTGGATGTCAACGGTGGAGATGCGCCGCTACCCATACCATAAGTTCGACGACGCCAGTCTCATGCCCTTCACTGAGAAGAGTGTGATGCTGGAGGTGCCATTCCAGCAGCGGTACGGACTCGCCCACACGCAGTTGTGGCACATGCGGAGCGCCTACCGCATTCAGTTCGCCATGGAACTCGCTGACCGTGTGCACGACAATGAGCTGATCCTGCAATGCGCCTTTGAGCTCTTCAACGCACTGCTTCCAACCATCTCTGACGAGAATTACTGCTCACTTCTGCTGCAACCGTTTGCTACACTTTGCGGGGCGTTTTTGCAGCAACCGGCGTGTGTATGGAGCAACGCCCATGTGCAGCGGCTGGCCGTCCGCACACTCGATGCGTTGTTCAAGACGCTGTGGAAGATGGACGCTGCCGGCCCTCTTGCGGAGGTCACCTGCGCGGATGCAGCAGGGGCACCCGACGGGGCCACCAGCACACTGGCGGTGATGCCGGCGTCCATTCAGGGGTGGTACGACCTGCTGTTGCGCGTCTTTCTGCATGTATGGGGGCATGTGTACTACAACCCCAATCCGCGGCAGCTTCGTTACCGGCAAAGCGTGCGTCAGGGCGCGAGCGAGGTGCAGCGCGTGCTGTGCACCGACCTGAACGGCGCGGATGGTGCCGCTGCTGCTTCTGGCGGTGGTCTTGGTGGTGCCAACAGCAACACTCCCGCCAATCGCGTGTCGGCGTCGAGGGCGGGTCGTGCAGCAAAGGCCGCCGCAGCGGCGGCGGCAGCAGCAGCAGCAGTGCGTGCGAGCGACGGTGTGGCGTCTGCGTTTCCGGGTGGTGCTTACGCTGTGGCAGACACAATCCTCGATGACTGCGTCCCTATTGAGTACCTCGAGCTGCTGGCCGACATTCTCTTCCTCCTGCCGTGCGGTGCCATCACTGCCTCACGGATGCACACCACGCGGCGTGATAAGTCCCCCGACCGTGCGCAAGCAATACCAACGTCTGCTGGTGGTCTGGTGGGCGTTCCCGCATGGATGCTCGATGTGGCGCGTGCACTGAGCTCCAAGTCGCCGCAGGCGGCATTTGAGCGGCTGCAGCAGGTCGCCGATGACCCTCTCTATGCCAAGGTCGCGGTCTGCATTGTGGAGTATCTCATGCAGCAGGGCGATACGACGACGGCACGGCGCGTGGCGACGGAGGTGCTGCAGACGATTCAGAAGCTTCATGCGGGGGTGCAGGAGTACCAGGACACGGTGATGGAAAACATGACGGCGTGGCTGCAGCGGGAGGGGTACGTTCTGGTGGGCCCCGTGCGACAGAGCAGAAAGACGGTGGTGGAGGAACCCGCTGTTAAGGGCGCGCGGCATAGTAAACGATCGGAAGCAAAGGAAGCAGCAGCAGCAGAAGGAGGGGAAGGGAAGCCGCACGACTTCGCCAGCACCGGTGGGAGGCAGTGGAGCCCCGCGGAGCAGCAGATGCTGCGGCAGCTTACTCGCAGCTTTGCTTGGCTTCGTCGGCGGCGTGCGTTGCGCTGGCTCCGCGGCCGCATCATGCAATTCACCGCGCCGTTTGAGGCGAAGTTGCAGCTTTACCTCGCGACGTGTGCGCAAATGTCGCTGGATCGTCGTCGACGGCAGGCGCAAGAGAGCGAACTGACGAGCGCAGCAGCAGCAGCAGGAGGAGGAGCGGCAGCAAGCCCCGTTGTTGCGCGGAACGGGGCGAAATCCAGGGGGCGTGGAGAGGACGCAGCTGCTGCCGCCGCTGCTGCGAGGGAGGAGCAGCTGGCAGAGGAGAAGGAGGACGAAGAGCGCTTGGCGCAGCACGCTGCGCGTGCGGCAGTGCTTTTCAACCGCTGCGGATTTCCCTCACGTGCATTTGCGGCGGTCTCGCAGGCGGTTGACGGGCTGCGTGTGTTTGTGTGCGAGGAGCCGCCCGACATGACGCTGTCAGATGAGCAAATACTGCAGTGCAGCAGCGGCGGCGGTGGTGGTGGTGGTGGCCATGCAAGCGAGGGCGCGACGCAGCGGCTGGGTGAGAGTCGGCAGTTGTCGGTGGACTCCGTCGTCTCCTCGTGCCGCAACATGGACCAGACGCAGATGATTGCGGTGAGTGACAAGCTGTGCGTGTGGGGCCCGCGTGTACTCCCGCTCGCGCGCGCGCTGTACGAGACGCTGCTGCTGCTGTGGCAAGGCTATTTCGACAACCGCCGCGATGTGGAGTTCCTGCAGCCTGCCGCCGTGAAAGTGGGGCGCAACGTGCTGCTGGAGGAGCAGCTGCACTTCCAGGGCCGTGTGCCATCCCTGCATGCCTACGCCTCGGCGCTGGGGCAGTACGAAGAGGCGCGCCTCATCCACCTCGCAGAGGTGGAGCGCAGGCGGCTCGCGCGGTCGCTGGTTTGGCGCACGCGTGAAGTGGCCGCCGTGGAGCAGTGTGGCCGCGTCCACGTGCAGCTGCAATGGCTGACGGCACTACATGCGCTGCTCGACGAGTACGCCGCCGCGCTGCCGTTACTAGAGCCGCACATTGCGGCAACGGAGCAGGCGGTTACTGTGGCTCAGCAGGAGGAGGAGAAGGCGCAGCGGCGGCTGCATCAGTCGTCAGGGCCGGCGAAGGCGAAAAAAGTCGCGAAGGACGCCACAAACAAGGCAACATGCGGGCCGGACCCCATTCGCATTGACAACGCTGACGCGCCTGTGATGGTGGCGCGGCGGCTGGGTCCCGCACTGCCGGCGGAGAAGATCATAGATAACTTTGTCTTCCTTCTGCAGTACATGCAGTTCAACTGCCAGCTCGCGTCACTTGAGCTTGCTGTGGCGGTGCACAAGCTTACTGGTGGGCTCTTTGCCGCCGCACTGCTGCCCTTCACGCTGAGCCTGCAGCGCACCATTGGCGCGCCGCGGAGCAGCGAACTAGTGGAGGAGTACGCACAGCTGCGCCGCGACGAGCCGATGCACAAGGTCCTCGTGGGAAATGCACGGCGCGTGTGGGAGCAGTACACAACAACGGATGCCTACCGGCGCGCCATGCAGCGACTTGCACGGACACTGATGCCATCGAAGCGTGTCGTTGCGGACGTCACCTCGGCAGCAGCAGCAGCTGTAGCTGCAGTGGGAGGCGGAGGAGGGGGAAAGAGCGGCTCGTTTGTTGAGTTGGACCGTTCTTCGGTTGCGAGCTGCGCGTCAAACTTGGCGCGTCTGACAGGGCGTGGTGGTGACGTTCCACGCGTAACACTGCGTGACGTTACTGCCTGCTTCGAGGCCGCCGCGACAGACCTGCGACAGCGGCGTCTCTTCGGCCCGCTTGCAGAGCAGTTGTACGAGCTCGGCCGCATCCACCTGCTTCACCGTCAGCGTGCGGAGGCGGAGCGCTTCTGGTTGGAGGCAGTTGATGCGGCGCTAGAGGTACCGGAGAGTCTGGAGCGGCCGCCCGACGCGTGGGCGGACTTCGCTGTTGACGCGATTGGCCTTCCGCGCCTGCTACTAGCGGTGCTGTCGCTGAGCTCGCTTGCCATGTACACGTGCCGTGAGCAGCAAGGACGGGCCGTCGACGCCTACCTGCTAGCTGCGGGTCTGCTGGAGCGCTTCTTCATGCAGGGCACCACCAACAACTTCCCGAAAAACCTGCGCGACTTCAGTGGCTTTGTGCTGGAGGATCTCATTGTGCTGCCACACCTCAGCGATTCGCTGCAGACGCTGATGCCGCAGATAGTGCATCACATGCTGTTTCTCGCGTGGGAGCTGCTCAAGTTCAAGTTTCCCTTGTATGCCGCGATGGTCGCCTCACTGACGGAGTACCTAGCGCGCAAACACACGCGCCACATTGCTTTCACTGTTGAGGCACGACTCGTGCAGGCAAGTGCGGCGTCGCAATTTGGGAGCCACAGGGCAGCGATGAAGATACTGCACGATGTCTGCTACGGCGTTCGCATTCCGTCAGGGGCGCTCGACAGCACAACGCTGCGTCTGCGTGCGGCGGTGGAGTGCGGTGAGGCCGTTAAGATGGGAAAAGGCGGAAAACGCGGCGAGGGCGGGCTGGCCTCATCCTCCCGCCAGATAGACGGCCAGGGAGGGGACGCACAACAGACACAACTACAACAGCAGCAGCAGCAGCATGCCATTGACACTCTGTACGACGACAGTGAACTTCCAGTGAGCGCAGGCAATGTGGCGTCCGTGCAGGCCTTCGTGTCTCAGTGTCTCTGCGGGGCCACGGGAGGAGATGCAGCTGCATCCGCGGCGCCGTCGTCTTCGACGTCCACCACTGCGATCAGCGGCCTACACGAGGCGGTGGCCGCTGCGTACGGGTCACGCCTCTCACTGCGAGTGGAGCTCGCTGTGGTGGAATCGCTCGTCGCGCTTGGGTCGAAGGAGGCGGCGTATGTGTGGTGCGCGTTTGCGATGCATCCGCAAGCGGTGCCAGGTGAACGGCGTGGTGTCCGTTCGCGCAGTTTTCAGCGCATGCCACTGCACAGCTTCTCTGCCTCTGCCTCCCTCGAGGCGCTGAATTTGGCGGAGATGATTTTGCAATCGCTGCTTCTGCGGGTGCAGGCGCGGCCTTCTTTGACCACAACTGATGCCGCCGCCACCACCGTCAACAACAGCATCAGCAGCAGCAGTGGCAGCAAGAAGAACCTGGCGCGGGAGAAGAGTGTGTCCCCAGCGTCCTCACCGGAGGATGTGCAAGCGAAACGGAATCGTGAGTTAGAAGAGACGTACGTGTGCTCCACCGCAGAGCTGCTGCTCGCCAAGATATTCACCGCTCGTGGAGAGTGTACCAAGGCGCTGGCGGCCCTTCAGTCACTTATGACGAACTTCAATGAACGCACCGGACCCGGTGCGTTCAGCTGCAGCATTCCCAACGTTCCGTCATACCTGTGGACTGTGACGACGCACACCTTCTGGTGCGATGTGTATGCGCTAATGACGCTGAATCACGTACGACTTCAGGAGTACGGAGCGGCACAGGAAGTGGTGAATGACGCACTTGCACTGTGCGACCAGTGCGGGGATGCGTACAGCGGCCGGGTGTTTTCGCTGTACAACGCCGCCCTTGCTGTGCGCGCGGGGGCCATGCCCAAAGTTGCAGAGACGCTTCAGGCCCTGCAGCGTGTTCGGCAGTCGCTGCGCTGCGACAGCCGCGTCGATATGCTGCATGCATGGACCGTGGTGGCAACTGAGATGCTGCGGCGCCAGTTGCAGGGCGGCAACATGCAGCAGGAGCAGGAGGGCACCTCGTCGGCGGCTGAGCGCATGGAGGAGGCGGTGTCTGCGTTGCGGGCGTATTGCAAGATGCACGGGTTGCGCCCCGACAACGCGACGCTCTTTCGTGCGGAGCAGAAGCCGCGCCCCCTCGTGGCGTGGAGCATTGACGCTGTGTTTCTTCATCGCGCACTGAACATTCTTGCGGAAGAATATATGGCTGCGGGCAAGCTGGAGCTCGCGGAGAAGGTGCTGCAGCAGGCCATTTCGGGACTAGCGCCGCAGTACGACACTGCAGCGCATCCCACGCTGCTCATTGACAGTCGCTTCATGCTGGCGCGCGTGCTGTGTCTCCTCACCCCCGCGCTGCTCGTTGAGCAGCAGAAAGCAGCAGCAATGGATGTGAGTGATGCTGTACAGGCACCAGAGCCGTGCGAAGAGGACGTGCTGGCCGCACTCGACTCGCCACGACAGCAGCCGGTGCGTTTACTGTTGGACGTTGTGCAGCATACTGTGGCCAGCGGTACGCACGACTACAACACTCTGCGACTTGCCCTGCTGTATCTTGCGGTGCTGCTGTTGCGTGCGGGAAGGTCGTTCTACGTGATGGCCGCGACCTGCGCCGTACTGGCGAAGCTTGTGGAGGACATGCGGTTCCATGTCTTTAGCGGGACAAGCGTCTTCTCCCTCTATGGCGAGGAGGCCATCAACCTGGGTGTGGACATGAGCTTTTCTGAGAGCATCATTGCCGTCATTCAGTCCACGCAGCGCGACTTGGGCCACGCCAGAAAGAAGGGCGGCACGGATGCCAGTAACACCGCCACGCCTGTTCCCGGCAGCGTGACGCCCGATTCACGACGCACGCCATCCCGCAATCGTGAAGAGCGAGAGAAGGCGCAGCCGAAGAATATGGTGCCTTTGTCCGTCGTCGTCGCCGCGTTTGCCGCCCTGCACAGGGAAAGTGCTCTTCAGTGCGTGTTTCCACCGCTGGAGTCGTTGGACCTCGAGACGGCGTTACGCCACCTTCGCGCGTATCTGCAGGTGAAAACGGCCCCCCTAAGCTGCTGCTATCTCTGGTACGATGAGGCTACGAGGGAGACGCACATTAAGCAGCAGCAGCAGCAACAACAACACGGACAGGGACAGGGACAGGGACGGCTTGGGGAAAGCACTCGTGGGGGGCGGGGCGCCGTTGCACCAACAGAAATCGCGGGGGCGACGGTGTCGCTGCTACCCCCCATTGTTATAGATGGGCTACCTCATTTGTTTTCCTCCAACACACTTACGCAGCTTGGCGTGCCCAAGGCAAATACGGTGATCTGTCAGTCCTTTGTGCGCGATGCCAATGTGTCGCGCAACAAGGGGCCGAGCAGCTCTTTGACAACTGCTACAATGAGACGTAAAAGTGGCGTGCCGTCGGCGGTCACGTCCATCTCCGCTTTTCCCACCCCAGGGATGCTGACATGCGTCTTGTTTGTGTCGCCGGTTTACGACCCAAGTGTGGTGCAGCCGCCGACACACAACGAAAAGGTGCCTCAGAGCCAGGGCAAAAAATCCCATCGCACGTCTGGAAAAAATACTGCGGCTTCCGAAGCCAAGACTGATACCGACCCGACATCCACTGCCCATCCGTGGGGTGGGACGCAATGCGTGGTGTTTGAGCTTCCCCTTGATGAGGTGCAGACGCTGCAGGCGCAGGCCACGCAGACGCTGCAGCTTATGCGGGGCTCGTCAACATTGGTGACATTAACAACACGAGCAGGAACAGGAGATGCCGCCGGGGGAGAGAGTGAAGTCCCGGTTGGTGTCGCGCTGTCGCAGCAGCTCACTGAGGCGCTGGCAGTCCTGAACACCAAGTTGGCTCCGGCCAGCAGCAGCAAGAAGTTTTCGCGCGCCCCCGCCTCGGTGGAGTTCATGTTCAACAACCCGCTGAATGCGACCACCAACTCCTCCCCCACTCTGCGGCAGAGTACTACTACTGGCGGGATGGATTTAGTGACAGGTGCGGCCGACTTCACTGCAGCGGATGGCGCTGCTGCTGCTGCTGAAGTGCCAGCGGTGGATGAGGCGAAGTCCAAATTGGTCATTGGATTTATAGAGCTGCTTGTTCGGGCGGTTGTGCCTCGCGCCGTGACAGACGACGAACTGATGGAGCGTAGTGTTCAGTCCCTCCTGCCCCGCTGTGCTGTGTCAGTGGAAGTGGTGCGTTTCCTCCAGTCAGTGATTGAGACTGGTGCCGGTGGTGTTTCGCTCTTTCACCCAGGGATTCACGAGTGGTTTGCCCGCGTGGCGGGGTTTGTGGCGGAGCACGTCTAAAGTTTGCTGTGCATGCCACACAGAAGAATACACAGGTAGAGAATTACATCAGGTCGAAGAAATAAATAGTGATGATGATTGCGGTTGCTGGTTGGCGTTCATGTGAGGCGTATGATGTAATATTTACATTTATATTTATACACACACACACACACACACAGAGAGAGAGACGCGGACGCCGAAACGGTTAGAGAGAGGGACAGCGAGGGGGAGAGAAGAGGCTGTCTGCTTTCCACATTATTTTCCCTGCTTTGCATGCGGTGTTATGTAAATGTATGCGGCTGTCTCCTTCTAGGCTGGAGCGAAGGCGGGGTGTGTGCGGGGACAGCGCGTAAGGGACTCTATTGATATGGCCCTCATGTTTACTTTTTCCCTTCTTGTCGCCGCTGCTCCATGGCTGTTGCTTTCGCCTCTCTCTCTCTCTCTCTTTCTCTGTGGTGGGGGGCCGAAGGAAAAGAGAAGACGAGAATTTGGCTCGCGGTGCCAGTGCCCCGTCAGTTCTCGCCGTTTACCATCTGAAAGGCAGTGCCTGCACCACATACGCAGTAGAAAGTGAATAAGAAGGGGAAACGAGTCAAATAGAGACAGACAGGGAGAGAGAGAGAGAGAGAGACACACACACACACACACAACGCTCGGCGAAACCTTATCCAGTCGCATACTTGCTTTCATAGGCAAATAGAGTTTATAGACTGCGGAGGGTGATTAAGGAGATAGCAAGAGAAAAGCAGAGCCCCACTAAGGCAGAAGAAGAAAATAAAAACAAGTCTGCAGGAGTTTGTACCGGTGGTCCGTGATATCAAAGACATGTGGCATCACGCGCGACACAACGGGGAGCCCGTGACGTTCCTCCTGCAGGACTCTGAGGGAGAGGCGGTGGAGGTGGCGGCCTACTTGGATGCCCTCTGCCGCACTATACGCGGGGATGACGATGTCAACGACGTGGCGAGGCAGGTCTATCAACCGCTGATCGTGTACATCAGTCTGCTAGAGGACCCCGACGCCGAGCCCGCAAGTGTTGAGGACGAGATGGAGGCGTTGCCGGATGAGTGGTCGCCGTTTCATCTGGCAATGGTTGCCCAACACGCAGATGCCGTTGAGGCGCTGCTGGTATTCCATCAGCAACACGCAACCACTGTGCTGGAAAACCTTTTGAGCGAAAGCAACAGCAGGACGCCTCTACCAGAGAGGGACACTGATAGCGAGCCAGGTATCACGATGGAGGCTGGTGCCCCAGTGAAGAATGCCGGGTACCAGCAGCAGCAGCAGCAGCAAAAATTCATGGAGTGCCAAGTGCGGCCAGAGCTGGGCGGCACCATCGCCCTTATTGAAGGTGGTGACGCAAACTTTGACGAGAATGCACCGACAGCAAGTGGCCGCATGTCGCCACCGGTAGGCGCGGAGGATATGCCAGACAGCATTGAGTGCGTGACAGGGATGCTGAAGTCCTTCCTGGAGTGCTTGCTGTACGAGAAGGCTAACCAGTGCACTGACGCTGGTAATACGGAAGGCTGCCACCCCTCACCAGGCTTTGCGACGCGTATTGTTGTTGCACATTGCGACGCCCTGACAGAGTATTATACCCGATTCCCCGGTCTGATATTGAAGTACGATGTTTTATATGAAGTATGCGGTGGTAATCTTACCACCCTCTGCGAGATCCTGAAAATGTTTAGTGGGCTGCTGTTGCCTGTTGTTCACGGAAAGCGCATGGTGACCCGCGCAGCTAGTTCGCAAGGTAGCTCGGTAAACACCACGCCGTGGGACACGCCGCACGCTGGCCCTCATTCACGCGGCGGCCACACGCCGCAGCAGCAGCAGCTGCCGCACTCCTACTACCACCATCACTACTTGACACAGGCGCCATTTTTCTTGTCATGTGCGGCGCAGGAGCACCAGAAACTTGCCTTCCTGGTGACGTGGACGAATTATCGTGAGGCAATGTCACTGGAGCGGCAGCCACCCGGATCGGCGCGGCAGAACCGTGAGGCGAACGTTCTAAGCGACTTCCGCGTGTCGCTGTTGAATTTTAGAAAGACGGGCTACATGACACCGCCGGCCTCGTTATGGAGCGGACACCTCTTTGTCCTCTCCCGGCTCATCTCGGGTGACTGCATGCTCGAAAGGTTCATCGACATCGTTGAGGGAGACGATCATGCGCTGTGCTGTGCCAACATGCCTGCCACATTCATTGCGGCGATGGTCGCGGGGGCGGTGGTGTCGGCGTTTCCCAAGACAAGACTGCTGCGGCTGTTGACGCAGAAGGTGGAGACCCTGCTCGTGGATGTCCCGGGTGTGTTCTCGCCGCTGCGTCAGTACGTGCTGTTGCAGCCGGCCAACGATGCCGAGCGCTTCGAGGAGCTGTGGCTCGCCGAGACCCCACTCACGCCCGCGAAGAAATTCAAGTCAAGGGTGGAGATGTTATTTTTCGCGATCGTAGAGACAGTGCTGTTGGGCGCAGAGAAGCTGTGGGCCACGCCTGGTGCCTTTGCCAATGATGGCGAGTGTGCGAAGGTGCAGCACTTTCTGCAAGAGTGGCTCAACATGTGGGGGAAGTTTTTTGTCAGCTTGCGTAGTAGCCGGCAGCTGACTGCGCAGCCGCGGCGGGCCGCGTCGCGCTCCCCTGAAGAAATTGGTGCGACAGCAACGAGCACAACAACAGCAACAACCTCCACCACTCTCGTGGCGGAGGAGCACGAGATTAACGCCCTGGAGCGTGTGTGCAATGCCCTGCCGCTGCGCCTGCAGTACGGTGCACCACCGCTGCCTGCCGTCGGCGCGGTGCTGTACCCAGAGGCTGCAACTACTGATGGATGTGCCCAAGCAGAAGGCGGTCTTGCTCCCAATGTGGAGGCCGACTTTGAGGCTGCTCAACTCGCATTCTCGCTGTTTGCCGCCGAGACGAGCAACGACACAAAGCTCAAGTTCTACGGGCTCTACAAACAGGCAACTGTTGGAGACATTAACGTGTCAAAGCCATGGCTGATGGACACTGTTGGCCGCGCCAAGTGGGAGGCGTGGAACCAACACAAGGGGATGAGCTCCGAAGACGCAAAGAGGGAGTATGTCTCCGAGTATCGCCTGCTCCACGCCTCACGCACAGGGACCAAGTAGCCAGGGCCCCTGCAACAGCGGAAAAAAAGGGAAAAAATAAAACAAAACGGCACTAACACAACACAACCAAAGAAGCAAAACAAAAGAGAACGGAGAAACGTGGACAAGCAACGGTCACCGTGTCAACGCTCAAAAATCAAAACGCCCCTTTAAGGCGAGTGCAGATGTCTTTGGTACGAACGGACAAAG
>NW_008825697.1:0-13864 GCF_000691245.1 Trypanosoma grayi | reverse complement strand
TTTTTTTTTCTTGGCGTATCTTACATAAGAACGCATAAAGCCACAACAAAAAAAAAGACACACAGAAATAAACAGACATTAAGTATGGGTGAGAAGCGTCCGCGTGAGATGATGGTGGAGCCGCTCCTGCGGGAGAACCCCGACCGCTATGTCCTCTTCCCAATCAAGCACCACGACATCTGGAAGAAGTACAAGGAGGCGGAGAGCAGCATCTGGACAGTGGAGGAGATTGACCTGGGCAATGACATGACGGATTGGGAGAAGCTGAACGACGGGGAGCGGCACTTCATCAAGCACGTGTTGGCATTTTTTGCCGCAAGTGATGGGATCGTGCTGGAGAACCTGGCACAGCGGTTCATGACGGAGGTGCAGTCACCGGAGGTGCGCTGCTTCTATGGGTTCCAGATCGCCATCGAGAACGTGCACTCTGAGATGTACTCTGTTCTGCTGGACACTTACATCACGGACACAGTCGAAAAGGACCGCTTGTTTCACGCCATCTCAACTATCCCGTGCATTGAGAAGAAAGCTAAGTGGGCAACTAAGTGGATCCGCAGCAGCGAGTGTTTTGCTGAGCGCCTTGTCGCGTTTGCCGCTGTTGAGGGCATCTTCTTCTCCGGCTCGTTCTGCGCGCTGTTCTGGCTCAAGAAGCGTGGCCTCATGCCAGGGCTGACGTTCAGCAATGAACTCATTTCGCGCGACGAGGGCCTGCACACTGACTTTGCATGCCTGCTATACGAAAAACACATTGTCCAGAAGCTTCCGCGTGAGCGTATTCAAGAGATCATCTGTGAGGCGATGGAGATCGAGCGTGAGTTCATCTGCGATGCGATCCCGGTGCGCCTGATTGGGATGAACTCGGACCTGATGTCGACATACATTGAGTTCGTTGCGGACCGGCTGCTCGTGGCGCTCGGAAACGAGCGGTACTACAAGTCGAAGAACCCGTTCGATTTCATGGAGATGATCTCGCTGCAGGGAAAGACGAACTTCTTTGAGAAGAAGGTCGGTGAGTACCAGAAGGCAGGCGTGATGAGCGCGGAAGGGAGCACAAAAATTTTCTCGCTCGGCACGGATTTCTGATAACTGTAACAAACCTTTTTTCTTTGGTTTCTCGTTCTCTTCTTCTTTTCATCCACTGTGGGAGGGAACCATGATAAGAGTCATTTATAAGCAGTAACTTCCGGGGGGGCGGGCCGCAGAGAGGTCATAAACAACAACAAAGAGGCGCTTCCCTTTTTCTTTCCTTTTTAGGACGTTTTTTAAGGGGTGGGCGCTCCATCGTCCCTGTTGCCACTCACCACAGGGACGCGTGTGAATGCCCGGGGCACGGCTCCTTGGGTGGGTGTGTGATGGTGGGAAAGACTCACATTTGGCGTTCACATTCTCGGCTTTCTTTTCTGAGCTTTTTTTTGTTGTTTTTGTTTTTTCTTCTGTTTGCGTTCTGTTATAAGGTGGCCCTTTTGGACACAGCGGTGCGTGATAGACTGTGTGTAGGAGGGAGGAAGGTGGATAGACAGCGAGAAGCGCTCGCACTGACGCATTTTGTAAAGGCGCTGATTGCCGCACCACGGTTCCTGCTACACCTTGCTGCCTGTTTGTGTTGGCCCGTTTTTTTTCTTTTGTGTGTGCTCTACTGCGTGGGGCGCCCCTAACGTGTTGGGTACTCACCGGCGGCCATGTGGGTTCCCCGCCGCCGCCGCCCCCACCCTTTTTGCTGCGTACTGCTCCTGTTCGCATGGATTGGCGTAGTTTTTGCCACTTATTTATCTTTTGTTGTTGTTATTTGTTTGCTTCTCAGGAACCCTTCGTGCATTTCAAGGGATCACTACACCTAGGGATTCTTCAGTTAACTGGTACATAAGTTTACACCTGCTTTGCTTGCGCTCGGCTGAGTTAATCGTGGTTTTGTGTTTGGTGCTCTTCCGCTGCTGCGTGTGTTTGCGTCCGGGATGTCTCTCGGGGGAAATTCACACCCGATGGACCCCACAACGTGGACCACGCGGGTCTTGGTGGCATACGCCGAGCAGCAAAACCTTTCCAATGAGAGGCAGAACGCAACGGTATCCAAGGCTGATCGGGAGAGGCTGGAGGCGATGGTAGTGAAAGACCTGCAAACATTTTACGCCACCAGCGACAGTGTGGGGGAGCCGGTGGCACGAACGGAGGCGCTCGAGACGCGAGCGGCGGTGCTGCTGGAGCGTCGCGTCTCCCCTGACTGCGCAGAATTATTTCGTGAGCATCCAGAGAAGCTGCAGGAGGTTGTTGATGCCGGCCTCGCCCTGTTGCGCGACGCCCTGGCGCATGATAAGTACAAGTCCGGTCGTCTGCCATTGGTGGAGTGGTGGCTGCAGTTTACCGTAGATGAGGTGACGTGTCGCCAGATAGCGTCCCAGGGCACATCGCATGTGTGTGGACGGACAATAATGCGGCACGAGGCGATTGTTTACTGTAGGGAGTGTGCGGTGGATTCGTTGTGTGTGATGTGCGCAGAGTGCTTTCAGAACTCACCTTGCGTGGACCACAATCACCTTGTGCGGTATGGCAGCGGGGGTGGCATTTGTGACTGTGGCGATTCAAGTGCCTGGAATCCCGAGTCCTTCTGTACGCGGCACAGGGGTTTCCAGAATAACAACGACCCCACCACCGTCTTGAGTGCAGTGCAGAAACGATGGTTGGAGGTGGTGCTGCGCGGCCTGGCGCAGTATCATGTCACAATTATGCGCTTGTTTCAGATGGAAGTGCAGAAGCTGGGCGATGACGAGAGGACCAAATGGATGAAGCACTGGGTGGATCGGCTATTGCGACGAACGGCCGCCGTGACACAGCTGCTGGCGAAGAGCGCTGAGAGCTCCCGACGCATATTGTGCCTTAGCTTGATGGGGCCGGCACTTATGCCACGCCCCTTCAAGTCCTGGGCGACTTCCGTGGAGGTGAAGGTAGAGCAGCCCTTGCCGTGTGTGGAAGAGGTGTTTCTTATTGAACTCGAACTTACGAACGCCAAGGATCTCCTCATCTGGAATGATTCGCTCCTTACTCTGCTGGACAGCTGCGTCATCGACCCGTTGTTCCGCGTCCCGTTTGCAGAGCTGCTGCTGAAGTATGCCGAGCGAATCTCCATTCGGCACGAGCTGCACGTTGAGTCACTCATGATTCAAGTTCTAAGCGTGAAGAATGTGGTGGATGCCTTGCTTCTAAATGCGCCGCATCCACACTGGAAGTGTGTGATTGGCCGCGAGACCATCCTCCATCGGCAGTTGTCGGCTCTGCTATACTTCATCTGTCTAGTGTCTAAACGCCACAAGCAACTACCTCTTTCCACCAGCCCCGCCATGTACTGCTCTCACCGAATCACCAACATAATAACCTCGTCGGAGAACACGAAAGCAATAGTGGCTTCGCGCCTGCTGTTCCGTGCGTGGTGCAAGCTGCTGTGTCTTGTCGGTAGTAACAGCAACGTGCATCGCGAGAAGGGAGACTCAACATCGCGCAAATACACTGTCTTGAGGGACCACGCTATGGAGCTGGCGTCTCGGCTTCGGGAAGTCTTCTACCCTGTTGGGAATATGGTGTACAGCATTGGTATGGCGCTCATCTCGGGCAGCGAGCCGATTCCGGCTTGGCTGCAGGAACGCCTGCAGTTACTGCCGCCAACGTGGGATGCGGTGCCAGACCCCCTCATCGACTTTCCGGAGCACCGCCAAGTTCTCGAAGCCCTTGCCCTGCCGCAGGACGCGTCAATGCTGTTGTTCAACGCAAATGGCATCGAGGTGGGTGGAAGACACCGTACTTACTTGAGGGAACTGCTGAGGGAATTCGTGGAGTCCATTAACGCCACCATTGCGAAAAAGCGGGACGACTTTGCAAAGCTGCCGTTTGTCCTTTCTGGGGAGGAAGAGGAGCGTGGGCTTTCGAGTTATGACTTGCTTAACCCACAGACGGGCAACCCGACCTCCTTTATTGTGCCGCATTTGCGCTTCTTTGTTGTGCTTGTAAGGATATGGGCGCGGCTCCACCAAAGGCAAGGAGAGGTGTCGGCGGAATGTGGTGGAAGTAAAGAGCCATTTCACTGCCTCATTTCGGAAGTGCTTGAGGCGACACTGTGGCGAGCAGAGTATTGGCTCGATGAGTGTCTCATGCCTCTTGTTCTTTTGGGCCAGGTGGAGCAGGGTCTTTGGCGCCGCGGCGACTGTGATGTGATGCTGCGGTGTATGTTTTATACGAGTTACGTCACATGGGAGATGGAGGTGGATCTTTACATGATGCAGCTACTCATGTTAGTGATGCCGACAGAGGAGTACGCTATTCAGATGTTGCAGCGGCACGTCATCGCGATGCAGGGTGTGCCAAGTGGTCTGTGTTATCCGTCCTTCCTACGTCTCGTTCTTACCCTCTGCATGGGGGAGTGTGGGGCTACTATTGACAATGAGGAAGACCTGCGGCAGGCGTTGCGTGTGCGGCTTCTGCATGGCATGGCGACCACGGACGAGTTTTCCGTCCGTCTGGCTGAATTGGCGGCGCAGGAGTTTACTCACGTCCTTCCGGGTGCCGACCCGGTCGTGATGCTTCCGAGCATACTGGAAGAGATCGCCGTGCCGCGGCAGCGGGGGAGTGAGCGTGTGTTTCAGGTAAAGGACGCGACGACATTGCGGAACCATCTGAATCTGTATCACCCGCTTCTGCGGGACCAGCACGCGTATGACTTGTATGATATGTACACGCGACTTGCACGACGAGAATTGATGTCACAGGAAGACAGCGAGGAAAAGGGGTCATTGCCCCGGGAGCCACATGTGGCGTTTTCACCGCCCAAATCGAGGTGGATTGACGGTGATGAGGGGCAGCGAGAGGGGGGAGTGAGATGTGACTTGTTCCGCGACAAAGTCTCTCTTTTGCTACAGACACCCGCTGTGCTTTCTGTAGCCATCTATTCGGTTCAAATGTACGTGTACTTCGTGATTGGAAATAGGTCTGAGGAAGTGAGCAATGTTGTCAACGACGGGACGTTGGTTCACGCGGTGTCTGTTTTGTATCTGGCCATGAAAGCCTGCAGAAGGATCAGCCTCTTCGCCCTCTCTAATACCACCACTACCACTACCACCGCATTCGACACGATTGACTGGGATGCCGTCAAGACGTTTCAGCAGCAGTTCATGCCACCATCGGGCTATCTTTCTCAGGAGTTGGCGCTGTTATACCCAGTGAAGGGCATCATGAGCGCTGTAACCCTAAAGGACAAACTGGGCATACCAATCATTCCAGGGGCACGAGCGGACGAGGTATTGCCTCCACCATCATCCACGCCCTCCCCCTCATTGCATGGTGTTACAACAATAGCTGCACTGCATCAGCTCTGCACGCATTTCAGAAATGAGAAGGCGGATGGGTACAGCATTGTCCCAATGGCGGAATTCATCTTGCGCAATGTGGGAGCGCTGTCCTCCTCGTTCGAGGAAGAAGAAGCAGCACAGCGTGAGGCGCGGCGCGAGCAGGAGGATCAGAAAAACCGAAGCCGCAAGGAGAGACAAGCAGCGATGCTACAGCGTCTGAGGAAGAGTAATACAAGGAATATTTCCAGGCTGATAAATGCAGCCGATGAAACGCTCCCCATTGACGTCGGCAGCAATAGCGCATCCACGGCTGGAAAAGCAGTTGCTGATGATGGAGTGCAGAAAAAGACGGAGGCTGATTCTGACCCCTCTACCTCTGTTACTGCCAGTTTGTTATTGCGCCTTATGGATGTTGAGTGCTGCATGTGCCGCAGCCCAACCAAAGAATCACTTTTCCTCTTTGGCAATGTCTCTAGCTCGGATACACTATATCGACTCTCCTTTGATGCGGAAGTGGCACACAAATTGAACGGACATGTCCACATGTGCGGACATGCTGCACACCGAGGCTGTGTTTCAAAGACGTTCGGACGGCTTGCCGGTCTCTGGGAAAGGGTTGCCGACACTATATATGGGCAAACTTCACTGGGTCCGTTGGAATTTAACTGCCCGATGTGCATCATGATCTGCACGACGCTTTGTCCGCTGCCCAAGTTGACGACAAACGCCACAGAGGAGAAGTCATCATCGTTGTTCGAGGCTGTGAACAGAGACATTCAGAAGGAGGCTCTGACGTGCAAGTGGACGAGGGAAGTAGTGCAAAAAATGCAGAAAGCCGTTGCACGTGCTCAGATTGGCCTTTCGCCGTCGTCAACAATGAAAGCGGACGCGTTGTCGTTGAATACGGAGCCACGGGACGGGAACTCCTGCACGTGGGAACTCGCGGGAACACTGCGGGGCATTCGAAGCCACATGCACATTTCCCTAGAGTGGGTCAAGGCGGGTGGTGCAGTGCAGTACAATGAGCTTTTGACGCTGTTTACGCTCATGTCATCGCTTGACCCAAGGCTTCTACAGGAAAATGCCCCCATGTTGTATGAGGAGTTCACTCGAGACGGTGACGGGTTGTGTTTGCTCCTGTTAAGACTGTTGCAGGCTCCAGGAAATGCTGTGACGTTGCTGACTCAGCACACAAACGAGCTCATTCTCACCAGTGATCACGCTGCCCTCGTTCCCCCTAACTCAGGAGAGTATGGTGAGGCTTACAATGGGCTGCTGATGGCTATGTGGAGGGAGCTGAGCTGCCTTACGCTGCTAAAAGTGCTCCTCACGGAAGCGAACCCCGTCCAAGTGGTGCAATGGGAGAATGAAAAACCGATTCTCGCGCCATTGGAGTCGGAAGGCCTCAGCACGTTGAAGGGACGGCAGTGTGCGGTGCTCACAATGTTGTGCTACCTGACGGAGAGGTCCTTTGATTATCTGCAAGGAAATGATCCGGCAGTTTCGCTCTCGTCGATCATACAAAGTCTGGTGTCAACTGAGTCAATGGCAGCGGTGACCCTCCCTGTGGCGAAGCTAATGCGTTGCAAGCCGCTATCAGTGCCATATGAAGGTCCTGTAGCGTGGCGAAATTATATCTTCCATCATATATTCCATCTTGCTGACACGCTTGAAGAAATGGTGCTTAGACGTAGCTCTTCCAATGTGTGCTCTGTCTGTGGTGACAGTGAGGCACGGCTAGTGATGTGCTGCTACTGTGGTCAGTCTCTCTGCGTAAAGTCTGCATTGTCTCCGCCTGAACTCTATGATCACTCACGAACATGCGGCAACGGCAATGGCGTGTACTTTCACCTGCGGGAAAATCTTTTCACTGTGTTGCTGACACTCTCTGATCGCCATCTGAAATATAGAGGACTATACGCCGACGAGTGCGCGCGGGCAAAGGCGTACGAATTCCATGGCCGTAAGGTGAGCCTCAGCGATACGGCGTGTCGGGCGTGGCTTTCATTTTGGATGCGCTCCCGTTGGGGGGTGGAGTCGCTTGTTGTGAGGAGGTTAGTGCGGGGGAACTTGGAGCGCCTTTAGGGAGTTTTTTTTTTTTTTCGTTGATGATGAAAAGAGGGAGAACGCCTTACGTAAAGCGCGGCAATTCAAAAGAATATTCCAATAGCATCTGTGTGTGTGTGTGTGTGACACGCAAAGGCGGCAGATCTTCTTTTTTTCTTCTTGCTTGTGCTGAGATATATGAAAAGAATTGTGGTAGTGCGGCATGAAGCGCGCAATGCACTAACTCCTTCATTCCCCCACTGGCTCTCTTTGTTTTGAAACTCCCCGGTCGGTGGCACAAAGCAAACAGAAGAAAGCTGTCCTTCGTGCCGTGCGTGGAGGACGACTGGCGGCGGCCACGCCACCGCGAGGCAGACGCCAATGTTCTCGCAGCAGCACGCCGCCTTGCGTTTGTTTCTGGCCGCGTGGACGAAGCGTACAGTCTGCTCGAACGACATACGAAACAAGAGGGTGCCTCGCCTGCTGTGCGGCGAGAATGGCAAGAGGCAGCAATGACGCTACTGTCACGATGCAGCAACGCCAGCGCGACACGGTGGGTCTCGAGCGGCCTCTTGCCACTCCCGCCGTCGGCTGCGGTGGGGGCGATGGATAGTCTGGTCTATCACCACTGTATGCTCTACTGGGTGAAGCTCTCGTGCGAGGCGATGCTGCAGCGCGACGGTGTGCTCCTCCCGCTGGCCCTTGATGCCGCACGAGACACGCTGCGCTTTGTCGTGCAAGATATTTGCTGTGTGCGGCTCGCCACGGCTCCACGCTGCCTGCCCACCTGGCGGTTGTTAGACCAGGTGCTGAGTGAGCTTTTGCTCCACCAGCAGAAGCAGAAGCAGGTGGAGACTTGTGGTGATATGGATTTGACCCCCGAAGCGGGTGTGGTGCGGCGCATGCTGCTTTACCTCCGCCACTACATCATCCGATACTTGGAAACGCGGGACCGCCCGTTGGAGGGGCAGTGCGGATTCCTGCACTACCGTGGTGTATTTGATCGTGAATCGGGAGGCGTAAACGGCGGTGGTGTTGCCTCTGGCGAGCGGCATGATGAAGAATATGGGGAATGTGACCCGGCCCTTTCCGCCCAGGACCTGTGTGATGCGTTGCTGCGACTTTGTGGAGGGCGTGACACAACTGGAGGTCATTCTACCGGTGGGGAGTGCGGATCAGATGGTGATGATGGCAGTGGCGGGGGTGCCGCTCTTGTTGACGTGGTGGCGTTGGAGACATTTCTGTACAACTACTTTCTCCAAAGCGCGCCTGCAGCGTTTGATCGTCTTCCTAAGTCACAGGAGTAATGCATTATCGCATTTCCCCTCCTCTTCCTCGTCCTCATCCGTCACAGGGACTGAAATCGGCTTATTCGAGCTGTTCTCATTCTGTGTTTTGGTACACACGCACGCACACGTGCAAGTATGAGGAAGCCACTCGTTCTTCTTTTTTATACGTCTTCCTCTGTGTGTGTGTGTGTGTGTGTGTGTGTGTGCCTGCGTATATGTGTCCTTCAGTGCTTCTTCCCTGCTGCCTTCCCGACTTCCTCCCTCGGCGGTGTTTTTTCGCCCGTGCCACCCCTTAGCAGTAGTGCAGCGCAGTGAGCAGCATCCCTCTCGCCTTCTTGCTACGGGCTTTCCCCGTGTGTCCACACGTGCGCCGCAAATGTTCACCGACGACGCCGCGCATGCGTCGCTCGCCTTCGAGGACGTCCTCCCCGCGGAGCCGCACGCCAACGTGAAGCGGCGTGAGATCTGTCAGCCGTTTCAGCACGGCAGGTGTCGCCTCGGCGCGGCGTGTCCCGAGCGGCACGTCATCTCGCAGTTTAAGACGATGCGGCTGGAGGTGTGCAAGCACTGGCTCCGCGGCGCTTGCGTCAACGGGGAGAACTGCCTGTATCTGCACGAGTACGACGACCGCTACGTGCCGGCGTGCGCCTTCTACCAGCGCCTCGGTGAGTGCACGAACGCGGAGTGCCCGTTCCAGCACGTTGTGCAGGCAGAGAGGCAGCCGGAGTGTGCCGCGTACCGCCGTGGCTTCTGCCCGCTCGGCCCGCAGTGCCACCTGCGCCACGTGCAGCGTCAGCCGTGCCCGTTTTACCTCGCCGGCTTCTGCCCACTCGGGCCCAAGTGTCTGCTGGGGCACCCGGTGCAGGAACTGTACAACCGCAACGCGGTGTCGGAGCGGCTGCGGCAGCGCATGCTCGTTGAGCGCGCCGATGACACGTCGTTCAACAAGAACGCGACGTGCTACCGCTGCTTCGACCCCGGGCACCTCGCACCCAATTGCCCGGGCGTACAGAACGGCGTCCTGCGGCGGATGTTGATGGCGCTGCAGGAGCCGGGCGAGCAGCTGTACTTCCACAGCGACGGACGGTCGATGCGCAAGTGCTGCTTCTTCTGTGGCGATGAAGGCCACGAGGTGCGGGACTGCCCGAAGAAGCCGAAGAGCCATCAGTGGCACGGCCACAGACGGGGAGAGGGTGCGGGGCGGTGAGCAGCGACACGTGGTCGCGCGCCTTTCTCTCTCTCTCTCTACAATATATATACCACCCACTATCTCGTGTTAAAGACTACACACACACAGCCACACATGCATACATGAGTGTGACGCGTTTCACCTCATTGTGGTGTCTGGTTGTTGGTGTTGTTGTTGCTTTCTTTTATTTTCTCTGGTGGTGACCGGCGCTCTCTTCGAGTGTTCCTCTTCTTCGCCTTTTACTGTTCTGCGTGTTTTAGTTCTTGGGTGTGGAAGCCGTCCTGGAATGTGGCCGGGGCAGCCGCCGGGGCGTCCCATCTCCGCGGGGGCGCACGGGACACTGTGGTTGCGCCTACAGAGCAGAAGTCGCCCTGAGAAGAAGATTTGTAGTGGAACTCATCTTGTCCTCAGTGACGCCACCCCAGAGGGGGAGGGGGGGAGACGCTGCGTGGAACGGGTGGAGAGAGCCGCGCTGTAGCAGCAAGCGTTGTTTGTTGCACGGGCGTCAGCGACTTTTGTGAGGAGTTAGCCGGCATGCCGCTGACATCGTACCGCTGTGTGGAGAGGTGCTGCACGCCTGGCTCTCTCGATTCCGATGAAGTCTTCCGATACCTCCTCACACTTTGTGTGTTGCTGAGCAGTGGGTCTTGACTGCGCGATGTCCTCCGCTGGCGGAAGAGCGATGGTGTGGCGACAGACACTTGGAAGTGCGACAGAGACGATTATGACGCTGGAAGCGGGCGCTGCGGCTGCCATTTCGTGTAGATTTTCAGTTAAAGCTGCTCTCCGTTATGTGGTGTGCCCTTTTTCTTGGCTCTAGCTGCCGCTTTTTTGGTCTTGGTGAGTACGGTAGGTGGACTCACAGAGTGTGTACCTGATATGCTCTGCTGTGCTAGCCGGGCGGGACGAGAAGGGAAGAGAAATGTGCATGCATTTTTATTCGGCTGTTATCATTGTTGTTGTTGTTGTTGTTGTTGTTTTTATTGGAGATGGTTGTGGCATCATCTGTTGGGGAAGGCGTCTTGGTTTCTAACCTGTATCTAACTTTCCTTTTCCCTCTTTGATTTTTCTCCTTCTCTGTGATTCCCTTCTTTCAGGCTCGTCGTGTACTGTGATGAGACGCTCTACTGCCTGTTGCCGACGGCTTGTGCGGCGTTGCTGCCACGGCAATGGCCCGGTAGCGCAGCAGCAGCAGCAGGCGTCGGCCGTAAACCCGCTGCTCGGTGCCGCGACGGAGACCGGTCCGCTCGCGCGACAATTACTAGAGAGACATCGACAACGCCATACGGCGCAGTTGAGCATGACAGTGAGCCAGCAGCAGCAGAAGCAACGACAACTGCAAAAGCCGCAGGAACAATCCGCAGGTGCGGTGGGAGTGAGGCCAAATAACAGCAAGCCGGCGCCAGATGCCGTTGAATCTTATGGCAAGGCGGCTCTTGTGGCGAACCTAGCGCATGTCGTGGACGTGAGCGCGGTCGGTACTCGCGACCTGATGCAGGCCACTGAGAAGGAATGGGATGCATTAACGGCGCAGAGTAGGCTCTCAGCGGCCCTCGCAGGTGCGAACAGCAAGCGTGCTGCCCGTATGGTGATGCGACACGCGCGTTCCGCCTCTGCGGCTCGGTTGGCCAAGTCGCCTGGAGACGTGCCGACGCCCTATGAAGTACTGCTGCAGCGGTACGCCACCGTTGTGCCGACGAGACGTGCAAATCCTGCAACATCGGAGGCTACCTGCAGCTGGCGGGTGAATATGCCTGCCGTCCTGAAGCAGAAGGGCACTCTGCGCGGTGTGCTTGCGCGCCGGGAGCAGCTCGAGCGCCACCGCGAGTGGCAGCTGGTGAAAGACGTTCAGTTTCCAGCGTTTTCTGCTGCTTCTGGCCATGGCCCGATGGCGTGTGGAAACAACGTGAGGGCGCCGAGTCATGTCACCCACAGCACTCTTGCCGGTAGCAGCAGCAGCAGCAACAGCAGTGGCATCGGTGGTCCCTCCTCGCCTGTCTTTCGTCGGTACTGTCTTGAATTTGGCAGCTGCACGTTGAGGCAGGCGGGGTTTCTGACAGACCCGATGACGTACTACGTGCTGAGCAACCTGCACTTGACGGGTGATGAGTCGTTGCTTGAGGTCCGCCAGAAGGCGGAGGCGCTGAGCCACCGCTACAAATGTGCGCATCTTCCGTGATAACGCCAAGACAACTTCTTCCGGTCCCATGTCGCACCCTTCTCTTTTTTTTGTTTTGCCCTTCATTATGAATCAATTTGTGGTGAAACAGAATTAGGCAAGTGCGCTGTGGTGGTGGAGGCGGCATCAACGATGGAAGAACCTCATCATATACACACATAGATAGAGAGAGAGAGAGAGAGAGAGGGGTACTCCCGTTCACGAAGGAGGAGGTGCTATCGAATTTTAGAACAGCACATGCGGCAGTGCCAATGCTGCTGCTTCTGGTCGTGGTGGTGGTAGTAGTGTGTTAGTAGTAATGGTAATGATGATGATGATAATGATGATAGAAACTGCTGTTTGATTGTAGTCATTCTTCGTCAGAAGGCCTCATCTTTACTTACTATTATTTCGACTACTTCCCTACTCCTCCTGGTTGGCTCTTTTATTTTCACCTCGCTTTTCTTTTCTGCGTACTGGATTTATGCGCGGCTCGGGTCTGTTGATTCTGTCTGCCTCATTTAACTGAACTGGGGGGTGCCAGCTTTTTTTCTTGACGTCTTTTGTTTTCGCTTCATTCTATATTTTCCTCTTTGCATGTTCCGTCTGGTTTGTGAAAGAGCCGGATCCCCCTCACACCGCGTCCAAAAGGCCCCTGCTGACAAGCTCACTAGAATCCCCTACTCGCGCTGCATTCGATACTAGACGCACGTCGTGGGCATATTCCGTGTACGCCTTCCCCCCTCCCCCTGCTGCGGGTCAGTTCTGCTTGGGTGTTGGGGCTTCCTGTGAAATTGGCGGCGCCCAACAGTTCGTCGATTCACTACACGTCGCTTACCGCCTAGGCTGGTATATTCTCTTTAGAAGGTGACTGTTTGTATTTGCACGTCAATAGCGGAGGACAAAACAAAATGGCTGCTGCAGCGGCGGGTCGTGCAAATTTGGATGGTTTTGATTCCCCATTGCTAGGTCACCGGCAACAGCAGAGGGAGTTTGATGACATACGCTGCTCCATCGACCGTATGGAGGCACTGCTGTGCCATGGCCAGACTCTGCTCTACGGCGATGTGGAGCAGTCTGAGAATCGGTTGGCTTCCACCATGCGGATGCCGAACACAAGAATGAGTGCTAATGATTCGGCCGTTGGCGGCGGAAATGCACGCAAACGTGCTGCATCGGCCAGATGTGTGCGCAGTGGAGGAGATAAAACCCCCAGGCAGAGACCGAGTATGGCCGCTCTTGCCGCAACCAGCGACAAGGTCAAGTTGACCCCTCCCAANATAAAACCCCCAGGCAGAGACCGAGTATGGCCGCTCTTGCCGCAACCAGCGACAAGGTCAAGTTGACCCCTCCCAACGCACCGCCGCTCGCGCGCCCGCGTCGTGGAATGCTAAAGGAGCAGGAGAAGCGTATGCTTGAGGAGGCGGATGAGTGGGAAGACGTCACCGTTGCGGAGCTGCGGTGTCGCATCCGTGAGGAGTTGGCGGATTACCGCCGCAAGGGCCCGGTGTCGTTTAGGCGATGGCCCAAGGAGACACCTTCGCAGGCGCACCCTTCAGAACACCAGGTGAAGCGTACTGGATTGGCGACGGCAAGAATCTAGAGCGAGAGAATGATTGTTTTTTTTTCCGTTCTTAGGGAGAGGGGGGGGGAGCAAAAGAGCAAAAAGGGTGTGCACCACTGATTCCAGGTTCTTGTGGTTCCAAATTTTGGCGTTTCTTGTTGCATGTTTTCTTGCATTCAGTATGCCAATGATGTGGCCGTCACGCAGGTGCCCCTCCCGTCCTCTGTATCTCCTCCTTTTTCCCCCTCTGCTTACGGATCATACAACAGATATCTATATATATATATA
>NW_008825696.1:0-36393 GCF_000691245.1 Trypanosoma grayi | reverse complement strand
GGGGGGTTGTAAGTGCACAGCAACGGACACAGTCCGCCCGCTAGCCGCCTGAAAAACCCACGGCCGCCCTCCGCAGCTGAACTCTTACACCATCACTCGTGGTTGTTGTTGTTTTTGCGCCGCGCATTCGACAGAGGGAGACACTTCGACCTCCCTTGATTCCTGCGTCACTTCGGGTTACCATTGCAGACACAGCAGCCGATGTGATAACGAATAAAAAAAGATGGGGACAAGAAGAGATACAGCAACTCGAAACAGGGAGTGAACAAAGTAGGGCGCGCTGTGTGGGAGAAAGACAACAACAAAACAAGAGAAATGCATGGATAGCACATGGTATTCACTTAAACACTAGGTATATGTCTCCCCGCTTCATAATTCATCATCATCATCACCATAGTAAGGGATAATGAGAATGCTGACGCTCTCAGCCACACCAACGGTGGAGTTATGATCGGCCTGTCTCTCCTCTGTAGCATCTTATGTTCATTTAGCACGCCACGCGTAGGCGAGAACGAAAAATAATACAACAATTCATGAGCAGTGTAAAATGGGACAGCCATGAGCCTCATTGCTCGCTGCGCACTATCCGTCATTCTCTCCAACCATATATCCCTCCCTCCTGTCTTCTGTAGGACAGCGTCTCTCCTTAGAAATCCGCCACAGGTCTGTCTTCTGTGTCAACGTCGCTGCCTGAGATATCCTCCCACTCACTGTCGCTGCTGTTGTTGTTGCTGTCACCGGGCTCGCCAACGTAAACGCCAACACTGCGTTTCCCGCGGTGGTAGAACTCCACCGTCTCGCGCACCAACTGTCGCCGCGACAGGCTAAAGAGCGGGAGGCACATCCACACAGGCTGCACCCCAAGACCAACCACAACAACAGCGCACACCAGCAGGAACTCCGTCATCGCGACAAAGTACAGCCGCGGGTTCAGCACAAAGAAGAAAAGGTTCAACGCGCCACATACCAGCGGCACGCTGTACGGAAGCAGCGGCAGCAGGAGCGTCATCGTCACCACAGGGCCAATCCAGAACAGCGTGCTCGAAATGACGAAGAAGAGGAAAGAGAATAGTATCAGTCGTGGCTTCAGGTACGTGGGCAGCGTGCACGACGGCGGCAGCGCCCGCTCACGCCGCACGAAGGCGCTGGCGAGGGGCAACTCCGGGACCGGAACGTTGCCCTCACCACCGTTGCGCAGCCAGCGGTCGACGATTCCCAGACGCTCCGCGTCAAAGAGAAATGCCTCTATGCAGACAACGTGCCGTGCGATCCACGCTACAGTGGGGCGCAGCACCTTCAGCTGCATCCGCTGGACGGGGAACAGGCTCATGCACGCAAGCGCCGTTCCCGCACCTGTGACAATGAGCACATTCACCGCCCACCGCACCAGCGTCGCATGCCGCAGCAACGAGAGCAGCAGACCAAATAATTGACCCAAGTGTGTCAATTCGAGTAAAGCAGCTAAAGCGGTCACGCTCACCGAGTAATTCCCTATCCATAGCTCCTGATGTTGCTGCTGATGCGCATTCAACGCCGAAAAAAAAAACACGTCGGATTTATTTCCGTCGTGTCCCGACACGGTTGCCGGAAAGCCGGTGGGAAGAGGAAGTTCCAATTTGTTCGCCTCGGTATCCCCCGACATGATTAGACGGTGCAAAGCAAACACAATAGCTAGTGGGGCTGCTAAGAACATGTACAAAGCTGTCAACTCGATGAGGCTCATGCGCACGAAATCCACGCAGACGCGGAGTGGGTCAGCGTCATATATCTGCGCCAATATAAAGCCCCAGTAGGCCGCATCACCGTCAAGATTAAGGTCCACACTACGAATGAAAAACAAGTCAACGCCTGGTGCAAACAATGGTACGATGATTTTTGTTTCAACCTGCATTAGTATCATAGAGCATGCAGTCCCAATCATCCAATATAGAATGAGCCGTAACAGCGAGAGCCCTTCAAAGAATGCTTCCAATGATGTCGGAAAAGATACTAGGTGCGGCGCCAGAGCCAAGTGCACGACAATCCCTCCACAAATGGCCATCAATAGTGAAAACATCACCATCTCAACAATGTACGTACTGAACCAAAGCGCAATGTCCATGTCCGTCGCCCTGTCCTTCTCCTCCTGTACCTCATTAAAGCGGTTTCTAGCGTCGCAAATGTGCTTCCGTGGAAAGTAGAATCGCCAAAAGACCACGCCTATCACCAGGACCAAAACCAACACTACACGACCCAGCGGGAGACGAAGGGCAAAAGAGAGGGGCACGAGTCCTGTGAGTTCGAGGAGCCGTGAGCGCACCATCCCGTGGGTACAGCCCGTCCACTCCAAGCAACTGCTCACGAACCAATGCGCACGTTCTACCGTTGTGAACGGGTGCCATTTGCGCTCCGCCTCCACAACATTTTGACGGAATACGGAGCGCCACTGCACCCATCCCGACTTCACGCAGCGCCAGAAGGCAACACAGATCCAGCCATAGAGCAATACACTGGTCCACAACCAAACACCGGTCAGCGTCGTTGCCTCTGAAGTGGAGTGGTAGTTGTGGTCATCTAATTTATCATTGCTGATCCCGTCATTCAAAGGAACGGCGCTCGTGCTGTTCATGTTGGAAAATATATCCTTGTGATAAAAAGCCAATCCAATAGCACATGGAACCGCAACACCGTTCACCATAGCACTCAACAACACGGCTATTGCCTTGGCCATCAATGGTAGGAATAATTTCCACAGAAGTAGCAGCAGCTCTCCAGAAAGTGTATGTGGCAAATCACCCTCGCAACTGGAGAGAATGTTGTAGGTGGCGTCGCAGCTTGGGCACTTCGTGCGCCGTTGTGAAAACACCCATTCGTCGATGCACTCACGGTGAATCCACCCAATTGAGCCACGGCAGCGACAAACGTTTGTGATAAGCGGGTTCTCTGGGGAACTCATCGAGTCGCGGCATAGCCAGCATTCCCCCATGTATCCACTGCTCTCTTCGCAGTCTGGAGATCTCAGTGTGGTTGCTTTGGCGTCCGAAGTCGACAGGAGATGCTGTTGCTGTTGCTCGGTCTGCTCATTATCACACAGGGGCTCAGAATCACTTCGCCGCCTCATCGAAGAGAGTGGTACAAGCAAGATATCGCCTTGCTGTGTTTCTGATTTCTTTTCACCTAATTCGGTGCACTCGCCACTCGACGCCGCCGTGTCACCCTGCTCATGTGGGGAGCTGCGGGACGCCGACTGCGTATCCATAGCTAACAGTTTTGTTAAACTTCCTCCTCGTTTGTTCGGTTGTATGTGTGTTCGCTTCTATTCCCGTTGTAATTCCACCGCGCCAAATATCCCGACGAATAACACAACAGGGAAGGAAAAGAAACCGCAATCTTCACCTTTGTTATCCCTTAATCAAACTGAAATACGGGGGAATAAAGGCAAACAAAATTAGGGGAGAGAGAGAGAGAGAGATAGAGAAACTGAGAATAAGAAACAGAAAAACAACATCTGACTGTCCGTGTCTGTTTGTAAATGTATGTATATACGTCAGTGTGCAAAAGGACTATAAGAAGGCAACGCAACCGATGTCCGCAACGTACTGTGCGGTCACCTCTAGCTCCAACGGAAGGAACATCACCAAGAGCAAGCAGCAAGGTTATAGAAAAACAAAAACGAAAAAAGAAAAGATGGTCAAACACAGAACGGCAGCCGCAGCCCCCGCAAGAAGATAACATCAAGGGTCCTTTTGTCAATCACCCCCCTTCCAAAGAGCCATCTGATGGCAGAAAAGTCGTTGTTAACTCTTTTTCCTTTTTCTCAAGGTGCTTCAAATACGCATCGTACATCAGCCGCTGTGGACGGCTATTTCGCACCTCCTTGACAAATCGACTGTCTGCCACGTAGAGAATGCGGTCTGCGTAACACTCAACATCGGGGTTGTGTGTCACCATGATACAGGTCGTCCTAGTCAGGCGGTTAAGATGCAGCAGGAGATCCATGATCTCGATGGTGTTCAGGGTGTCCAAGTCACCCGTCGGTTCGTCCAGCAGCAGGAGCGGTGGGTTATTGGCGAGACTGCGGGCGATTGTGACCCGCTGTTGCTCCCCACCACTGAGCTCTGACGGCAGGTGGTGTACGCGGTTCCTCAGACCCACGAGGGCCAGCAGACGAAACGCGCGAAGTCGTCTTTCCTTCTTGGAGAGTTTGCCCATCAGTGTCATGGGCAGTTCCACATTCTCCACCGCCGTCATTGTTGCGATTAGGTTGAACGTCTGAAACACGAAGCCGATTTTGCGCAGGCGGAAGTCAGCGAGGACCGTGTCAGGTGTATTTTCGTTCACGGCGGTTCCCATTACTTCAACGGTGCCACCTGACGGGGAGTCCAGGGTGCCGATGATGTTCAGCAGCGTCGTCTTGCCGCCACCGCTAGGCCCGCGTATCATGACGAACTCCCCGCGGCGGATAGGGCCGAATCCCTCTTCGTCAGAGTCTTCGCAGAGATTCACACCTTTCAGCGCCACCACACGTACATCAGTACCCTCAATTGGGTAGCTCTTCTCGAGGTTGCGCAGCCGCAGCACAACCGGTGCCTCGTTCTCGTTGCTGAGGGAATTGCTGTCCCGCCCACGCGGATCCAGCACATTTACTTCCGTCTGCCTTGTGCTGTCAAAAGAATCCTGCATACGTGCCGCTGCTTCACGGTGTCAATTATCCTTTCCCCGTTGCACTATATGTGTTTGAGATAGCAATCCCTGCGTCAGCATCAGAAGACGCACCAGGAATAATAAAGCAGAGATCAAAAGGGAAGACATGTGGGGGAAAAGGGAAAAGAATAGTTATACTCTTATTACATACACAGGCAGATATATATATATATATGCTGAGGGACATTGAGTGAGTGAGTCAGCGCGGATCCACCAGACGAAGGCGTCCAGGTCAATTTAAAAGCAAGAAAAGTGAAAAAAAACAGCGAATCTGAAAGACGTGAATTCGTCTCGTATGCAACAATCGGAAACAGTGAAGAAAAAAGGGGGAAAAGAGAGAATTGTAAAAAGCAACACTGTACCCAGCATGTAGTGGGGGGCTTTAAGAGCTAGGGTGGCTATCGTTTTCATTCTTCATCGCCTACTCTTCTTCTTCACCCTGGTGCCCCTTACTTTTTCGTGTCATTTCCACTTCAGCGTCACTGTCATCTGTTTGGATCTGCATATATGCGGTGTTTCCCTTCCGTCGCTGCATCAGTGCATCTCTGCTCGTGCCGTCCTCTGCGGCCAGCCGCGGAGTGACCGTCAAGGAGGAGAAGAGCTCGCCGCCATCGTCATCGTAGTCAACACCACCTTCGTCGCGGAAGGACGCCGCCGACACCAGCACTTCCTCAGGAGGGATGGCACCCAACTCGTAGTTTTCGGCACCCCACCGAGTGCAGTTGACGACGATGCAAACCCCCGCAATGGAGACAGTCAATAGCACGAGCATCCCGGGTCCAGCGATGAACCCGAGGGGCCTGTCGGCTGCTGGCTCCGTTATGTTTGTAGGCTCAGCATCTGGTACCGAAGTGGGTGTCGTATCGGTAGGGTACACGATGGGGGGCGTCGTGGGGACTTTGGATGAGGAATCGATGGGAAGTGCGCTGCTGCAGTACATGTAGAGAAGGCGACCATTGATATCCGCCGCATTCTCACTCGGGCGGCCAACGAACGGTTCACCTTCCGCAACATAGAGCGAAACATTCTGGTTTGCACTGTTGTTCACATCGAATAACGATGAAGCGTTGTGCAGAAGGCGGAGAGAGATGTTCAGTGTGCCGTCCACATTTTGCAGTGCGTGGTTTAAGCCGACCGTGGGATACTTGCATATCTGTGTTACCGTCATATTCACCATGATTGTCGTATTCTTATCCTCCTTGGGGTTTGTCGTCGTCACCATTACCTGCAGCACAATGCCATGGTGCTGTGTTGCAATGAAGTCGTTGGCAAATGCCAGATACAAGCTGGCATCAGTCACCACTGAGGGCGATCTCCTCAACAAGAGCCACGTCTGTCCATTAATAAGGAAGGTAGCGTTGGTGGCACCTTGTGTGTCAGAAGCCGCCAACTTGATCGGATCCTTGTTAAGTTCCATCTTCGTGTCACACATCCAGCCCGCCTGTCCAGAGTCGCAGAGACAAAAGCCACCGTCCCATTCCTCACAGAGGGCGTTCTCGGTGCAGTTAAGCATACAAGCAGGATTTAATATCTTTTCAAAGCTGTAACGCAGCAAAAACCCGTGCCGAATGTGAGACCAGCCGGAGGCGAAGGCAATTGACAAGGCATTCTGAGAGGAATACACCACGGTACCATTTGCCCTCTTACCAGAGTCTGTACGCAACGGCGACGTGTCGTTGCCAATCACATCGTAGACTAGCAACACATCCGTTGGCTCCTCCAAATCGAACTCTAGGTATTCCAATCGAACTCTGCGGCCTTTCGGTGCATCGATATCCCACCGACACGTCAACATTGGCGAGTAGGTACCGTATCCATTTATTTGAATGTAGCCACCGCGAGTATCATTGACGGCAACTGGCCACCCGTCCTCCCGGCACCAATAGCTCCGAAGGCTGCAGTTATCACCGTAAAAGTCTTTGCAGCAATATTCACAGTTGGGGCCACTGTAGCATCCCGTTCCACCCCATTTCTCGACTTTCGGGCATGTGCACTCACCTGTACTCTTGTTGCAAGTTCCTCTATTGCTACACGTGCAGTTGGAAGAACAAGATGGGCCGTACCAGCCGTCCTTGCACATCGAACAGTTCTCTGTGGCGAAGTGATCATTGTCGCACTTGCACTTTAAGTCCTTCGTCTCGCATGTTCCGTGTCCATGGCAACGCAAATCTTCATCACAGAATGAGCAGTCAACGAATCGGTACCCAGCAGTACACTTGCACACGCCCTCAACGCACTGCCCATTCCCACTGCACCCCTTGGCACAGCTCGTATTTGACACTGCACTGCAGTTCTCGACATACTGCAAACCCGGACCAGAGACTACAAGTGCATACTTCTGCACCATTCCATCGTGCACATCGCCACCATACACAAACACGCGGAATCCTGCTGCCAGCGACGGGGAAGGCGGTAATCGAAGCTGTTCCAGAACATTCACACTATCAAGGCCGTCCTCACCGGCGTAGTACACGGCTCCTGCTGAATCAACCACCATCAAGTCAAGGTCATTGACGAGCGAGCGTGTAGAACCCTCTATGGCGCTACCTACGTCTGTCCACGCAAGTGTGACACGCACCTCATCACTTTCCTCCGTCGCTGTGGGTGCCGCAGTGAAGCAGTACACATTGTTGGTGTGGTGCATCACGGTCTCTCTGTCGCGAAACCACCCCTTCACGTCGTGGGGTGCGAAGAAGACCGAGAGGTCTAGGCGACCAAAGCCGCCCATGCGCGAGTTGTTTAGGTACACGGTTGAGTGAATCATCATCGCCTTTAGCAGTGCGGAGGAGGGCGTAGTTGTGTTCTTCAGCAGCCGGAGGTGATGGCGCATCAATGTCACGCCACCCGCCACCACCGCCGTCGCCATGGAGGTGCCCCACTTTGAGGTGACACTGCATTGCTTTGTGTGAACGTCGCCGTCAGAGAGTGCGGAGGTTATCGGCTTTCCGGGACCTAGCAGCTCCGGTTTCACGCGTTTGTCGTACGTAGGGCCGAAGGACGAGAAAGTACCAATGATGTTTTCCCGTTTGGGGTCGAAGCTGTTCATGTGCGCCCCAATGCAGATCATATTCTTGGCTCGACAGGGTATCATCAGCCCGGAGCGTGGGTCGTTGCCGGAGGCGAAAATAAGCACAGAGTCCTCCTTGATGCCAGCAAAGGCGTCGATGCTCTTCTCCACTGCGGTGTACTCCGGTGGTGCGAAGAAGCCCCACGAGTTCGTGAAGACCCGCGCCCCTGCATCGTAGCCGGGGCGAAACACATCCGTGATGTCAACAGGAAGAGTAAGCATCGACTGGCTGGGGCAGCCGAGGCCCTTGAAGAAGAGCTTTGCCCCCTTCGCAACGCCATCATATTTGGCGTTGGCGCCGCCGCCAAGCATATGCCCCGCCGCCGAACCTGCCACGTGTGTGCCGTGCCCACCTGCCTTGTCACCTATGTAGTAGTCGCCAGGAATCAAGTCACACGGTGCGTATGACACAATCTTGCGATGATTATGATTCACCTTTGGATAAATCGCAACTTCTTCCTTTGGATCGTTGAAAAAACAGCTATCATAATCAATGCCACTATCCGCCATTCCAATAATCTCGCCTGTGCCGTCGATGCCCATATCCCAGAAAGGATGGGCAGGCGCCTTTTCATTCTGACGCCCCTGCTGCACAAGAGCGGTAGCGTGATCATTGAGTGGCACCGCGTACTCGGCTGCAACCTCCATCCAGCGCACCGCCGGTTGCTCGATCACTACGCTGATGAACGAAGCGCAACGACACAGCACCATCTCCTCATCCCTATTGCTGTTTTCTTTTGCATTTGCTCTCTCATTTTCTTTGGGGGAGAGCGACAGCACCCACCGCACTAACCCTTTCCCACTCGTCGCCGATAATACTTCCCATTGGCATCCAGTTGCTGCTGCTGCGTCAACAATCCGTTCATTTCGCAGTGACGTCTCCACAACGTTTTCCATCCCCAGCGCCGTGCGCACATCTAGCGGTAACCGCCGATATCGTAGACTCGCTGGCGTCATCTCATCCCTGCTGCTAAACTCACGAATCCTTCTACTTGACAGATTGCAACGGTCCATGGCAATGCGAATCGCACGGGAAAGCTTCAGGCGTGCACCAGCCAGAGTGGAATAAATGTCCATCACCGTCATTGATGAAAGTTGCACAGCAGAATCAGCATCCGCTTCGAAAGCCGCTCGAAACAGAGAGGCACGAGGGGTGTCCACATACACAAGTAGGTGCAACTCATCAATAACATGGGTATCCCTCATACCATGCTCTGCCAAAATGCGCCGGGCCGCCCGGCGGTGCTCCCTACTAAGCTTATCAAGTTTTACGACGACGTAGTGACCGTCGCTGGCGGAAAACTGCCACTCACCCCCCTCGGCCGGCCCTGCCGTGTGCGTAATGGGTAAGTGCCTGCGGACCTGAAATGCTGTATTAGCAGTAGAAGCATGGAAAGATTTATTGTGCGCAGAGTGGCGCTGATGTATAAACCAGTCAAACGGCACCTCGTGCTTCTGCGTCCAATCCGCGTGGAGCCACTTCTGCAGGGGACTTCGCCCTGTCGGCGAGGACACAAATGCTGCCGCAACACCCCGCACCATACCGACTTCCCCATACATCTGCAGCGAAAACAGTAGTAGTAGTAGCAGAACTGTAATGACAGGAAGGAGAAACTTTCTCCGGCTCATCGCCCTCTTGCCTGTCCTTAATATTGGTATGGTTATATTCATAATATGTATGTATGTATATAGGATTTTTTATGCGTCAAGGACCCACTTTGAAATAATTTTGAGTGGCAGAAAGACAAGCACCTTTTTCTTTCACGGCACTTCGCGGATCGGTATTCAATCAAGGGGACGCTTCCTACCGAACAATAGGCAAGGAAATGGGGACATAAAACCACAACAACAGATATGACAACCACCTCAAAAACAATCCCAACCTTTAATAATGCCTCCCTATTGGCGTGGGCTTCCTCAGGGAACGAAAAAAATTATAACATGAGAAGAGGCATGAACAGCCCCAAACGCTTTCAGATTGGGTAAGACAACATCACTGGAGTGGATAAATGTGTGTCGAGGGAGGAGCATGGACAGGGTGCTTCCGATTTTCTTTTTAAAACATCAGTCCTTCCTGGTTTTCCTTTTTTTTGTTTATTGTGGCGTCTTCTATCGCTTCCTTTACCGTTTATTCGGCCTTTCTCTCATTTTCTCGAGCAACCCTGCACCCACACGATTCGTTATCATTGTCTGCCCTTGGTCCCCAAACAAACGCAAGCACACCGACACGCACACCCTCACACACGTAATCCTCCTCCTCCTCCTCCTCTGTAGCGACATTCTTCTTCTTAGCATCCGCATTGCCGTCACGCCCCCTTTGACCGTTGTACCGGTGAGTTTCCAGCCCCTGGCTGATTGCCGTCATCACGCAACAACTCACTCACCAGCCGCCGAAGCTGTCCATCACGGAAGCCCTCCGCACGTCCAACGATGCGGCCATCGCGGTACGTCACGAATGTGGGTACACTGCGTATATCGTGCAGTGCGCCCAACTTTGGGTTTTCGTCAGTGTCGATGGGGATGATTCGCACCGTTGTTCCGTCGCCCTGCGCGAGCAGACACACTTCACTGGCACTCTTCAGCGCCACCTCTGGATCGGCGTATGGCTCGGGAGCAGACGTCGCACTGCTCTGCGACGCCTTCGTTTTCGTGGTCTGCGGTAGTGGACAACCGGCAGAAGAACAAGAGAAACCTGCCTTTGCGCCCGCTTTTACCTCCACCTCTGGAGCTGCAGGTGTGGCTGATGCCTTTGGTGCTGGAGCGTCCATCCGGCGGCTGATATGTCCATCCGCCTCTAACGCCTCTAAACTGGCGGTGACGCGGTGGCAGGGCTTACACCACGGCGTGTAGAAGTACACCAGAACAGCCTTCTCACCGCTGACCTCGTCAATAAAGTCCTGTGTCCCTCCCTTGAAGGAGGTAATGGGGCACTGCACACTGAGAAGGGCCGCCGCACCCATCGGTTGAGAACGGGACTGCGCTGCAACAACACAGGCGACACTCCGCCGGGGCGCCAAGCAGCGACTCAGGTAGCCAAACGCATTTCGCATTTCTCCCGTACTCTAACAGACACGCAGCAGAGCTGGTCTCTATTATCAATAGCAACACCGTACGCGTATATAAAGCAATAAAATAAAAATAAATAAGAGGAGGAAGAAGTATTGAATGTAGAACAAGAATGCAGACGTGTACATGCAGACATTGTTATACATTGGCGGGTGTGCATAGACATTCTAAAGCAGTATACTTCCAACTCAAGTACCAGTTAGTCTCACACCTCGTCATGCTGCTGCGTCGTAAGGTGCCCCCACGAACGTCCTCAACACGTGCGTCCACTCCTCTTTCTCCGCATCTGTAAAGCCACTGTCGGTGTACAGTAGGTGCTGCCACATCCCCGCCACGCTCTCCCTCAGCTCCTCCATCTCAGCAGCGACGTCAGCCTCCGGCACGTCGACCAGCTCCGTGTCGAGCTGCCCCATATTAACGGTCAGCACGAGTAGCATGAGCATAGCATGACGGTGCCGCACCGACGCATCACCCCCAGCTTTAACACTCTCATCACCATCCGTACTCCCGTCATCACCATCTCCTCGCACGAGATCAGATATTCTTTCTAAAAAATCTTCGATGAGACCCTCTATGGGTGACAGATCTGCATAATCGTCGGTGTCCATGAACGGAATGCCTTCATGTGCCTCGTCGTAGTCGGGCGGTGGCGTCAGACTTTCACGGAACTCCTTTGCTGCCGCTGTCATCGCTGTTGTTATTGAGGAGGCAGCCTCAACTTTCTCTACCTCTGCCATCAGGCGACGCCACTGGAGGGCGTTGGCGATACTCACGCATTGCTCATTGGCGGCGTTGACCTCCTTCTGGAGGCACCGAAGCCGTTCTTGCAGCTCCTCAGACCTTGCCTTACACTCCTGCAGTCGCATCTCCTCGGCATGAATGGCCTCCTCCGTGATGTCCGCCTGTGTTAGCCCTGCCATGTTGAGGAACAAACTGTGCGGTTGTAAATATATGCTGAAGAGAGAGAAATAGAATCAGAGTGGTTGTGCACACAGTCTACACTCCCTCTCTGCTCTTCTCTTTTCTACTCTTCTCTTCTGGGAGAGCTCTTGTCGCACATACAGTAGGTAAGTGGAAGAATAGAAGGCAGAGTAGTAGTTTTTCTTTTTGGTTAAATAGAAAAGCTGATAAGAAGCACGGCGAACATAGATTGGGTCCCCCACCCCCTATCTGTGGGCAACGGTGCAAGTATAGACAGACACATCGTTTATGGTATTCTGACACTAGAGACTTGACAGCGGCAAAGCATTCTTGCCGACTTCTTGCGTGGGGAGCCACCATCGCTGTGTGTTTAAAGAGTCAACGCAACATGAGACACCTGTGACGCAGTGTTTTGTTCCTCAAACGCATCATTCCATCCCTTCCAAAAAGAAAAAAAAAAACAATAACAATAATCAATCACTTTCATACAAACCAATAAAAGACACCATGAGAACATGGATGCTACATAAAATCATCGGAGTTACAGACGTTTCTTCTTCTTGGCGTCCAAACTGTACATGTAGCGCCGCCTCGCTTTGGCGTACAACTCCGTATCATTTGGTGAGCTCTTCAACAAATCGAGCCCCTTTGGTATGAGAATCTTATTCCCCGCCTCATCCATGCAGATGAGCACAAAGGAGGCGCGATTCGATGTGACAAACTCGCCATCGCGCTCAACCCGCATATCAACATCCACTTCCATTGTCGTATTACGTACATACACCACCTTGGCTTCGAGTGTTGTGAAATCCGATGGGTAGAGTGGGCGGTCAAAGATCATGTCATGCATGCCGATGGTGTGGACGTGTGGGCAGCCAGTAAACACGCGGCCGCAGTGGCGTGCGTGCTCCTCCATCAAACAGAGAATGCGACCACCAAAGATAGAGCTGTTGTTGTTGAGATCACCGACGGTGTAAGTCCTATTTCCATGCGTCGTCGTATCTGAAATAGGCACCTTTATCGCCTTGTTATTATTCACGTCCTCCTCAATCAACTCAGTTAGCTCATCTCCCCCATTCAACGACCGTACCACCGACGCCTTTTGGATATCCCGCAGCATGCAGTACGTTTGGTTTCGCTCCTTGTCCACCGGTGATGTGAGCTGCAGCGCAGGCAGTATACCTTTCACCGGCTTGCCGAGCCGCTCCAGTGACACGCACACCATCGTCAGGTAGCACTCCCCAACGTTGAGGGGCGTTGTGCAGTCGTAGCCCTGCCGCGCCACATCGAGGTGCACACCCAATGAGCTGCTGCCGACGTGGACGACGCGGCCCTCCACGACCAAAAGGTCACCCGTGTACACGGGCCGGCGGAACATAAAAGCATTGAACGCGATGGTAGAAACCGTTAAGCCAGACATTGCGCTCAAGAACGTGCGTTCCCCGGCCTTGTAGCCAACGATGAAAGACACGGCAGTGCAACCTCCGCATCTATCAAGGAAGGACAGCACGCTGCCCGCTGAGGCTCTGCACCGTCTGCCATCATCAAACCCGCCAACGAAGTCACTTAGCGTCATCTTCACGGCCTCTCCGTCACGCACCACACCCGCCGCATTGCCGCCAACCACCAGAGGACCATCACTATGGTACCTACAGCTCGCAGGCCGCATCCACGCCGTTGATGCAGTACATGCGCGCAAGGCAAGACGGCGCATTACCCTCCTCGTTTCAGACCCTCCCTTTTTTTTTCTTTCGCTCTCTCCCTCTCTCTCTCTCTCTCTCTCTCTCTTGCTCGCCTCTTGTTCCCCTTCCTTATCTTATGGGGCAACCGGTGACGACGGGTGTGAGGAAGACCGAAGAAGAAAGAACAGCGGACGCTCCATCGCCGGTGCCACCACACAAAAACAAAAAAAACACACAACAGCGAATGGATCGACGAACCTTCTCATTCACCGCTACGGGTGGAAATAATCAACACGAAAAGGCACGAAGGAGTGCCAAGTTTCCCCTATTACCCATTATTCGCTTACAACAGCGGTGTATCGTGTATTCCTTCAGCCCAACGCAAAAATAAAATAGAATAAACATTGCAAACTATTAAGGATCATCTGGACTCGAGACGGCGTTGGCATCGTGCCTTCGCCTCTGAATAGCGGAGCGATTCCTCACGTGTGGCGGACCGCAGATCAAGACCCTTTGGAATAACGATTTTTTGACCAATCTCATCGGAGTTAAATAGCACAAAGGACGCGCGGTTCGTGATAACAACACGTCCCTCACGCTCAACAGTGAGCCTCACATCCACCTCCATTGTCGTGTTGTGGACATACACAACATCAGCCTCCAGCTTCACCCAGTCCGTCCCAAACACTGGCTGATGGAACGCCACGCTGTGCATGCCTACTGTATATATGTGGCGGTTGCCCGTGAACATGCGACCGCAATGCACCGCGTGTTTCTCCATCCAGCGCATCAACTCCCCACCAAATATAGTGCGGTTGTTGTTCAGGTGGTAGAGTAGGAAGATGCGGTGTGCCGCGGTGCGGGTGGATGAAATAGGAACAAGCGACAGTTTTGACTTGTTAATGTCGCACTCCAAATCCTCCAAGCAGACATCACACTCCTTCATAACGCGTGCTGCTTTCTCCTCCTCCTTGGCCCGCTGCCGTAAAAGCATGTAACGATTGTGAAGGCTAATGTCACCCTCATCTGTCAGCTCCACTGCAGGTACCACTTTCAGCGCGTGCAAGTCTTTACCGATTGCTACCATCGTGAAGTAACTCTCACCTGCTGGTGTCTCCTGCAGCGTCGATGGCGAACGCCGGAAGAATTCGATGTGAATGCCCAGAGAACTCGAGCCGCAGAACACTAGCCTCCCGTTCATTCGAATCGCGTCACCGTGCAGGACGGGGGACACAAAGCGCGTGTTCGTCACACCCACAGTACTGGCGCTGATGTTTTGCTTCAGTGGTGATAGAAAGATGTCCGCCACACGCTTTGCACACAGGTCCATCATTGCTAGTAGCTCACCAGCCACGAGACGGTTTACAATGGCAGAGTCAAAGCCGACAATGTCCTCCCAGTCGATATTGACTGTGGGACGAACTCCATTCTTGCTGTTGCCCACCACGAGGTGACGGCGGCTTACCGCCCACGGGCCACAGATAATTGAGGAAGCCCGCGAGGAGAGTGAAAAATGTCGCAGCATTTGTTATTGTAGGCGACGATTGATATCCTTGCTTGTGAGACTTTTGATGATGATGTTGGCGTTTTTTTTATTCGTCTTCATCGGGTCCAGAGACAAGAAGAAAAAGATTAGCAAACCGATAGAGAGAGAGAGAGAGAAAGCGAGATGCGACCAGACCTGGCGCAGAGAACGAGAAACCGAGGGACAACCAAGCAAAAGGAGATGGAGGAAATGCCTCAGCACAGCTAAGCGAGGCTGCGGTAAGGTGCTAGTAATGCAAGAGAGAGTGCATACCTGACATCCTCTACAAGATGTCGAAGAATATTGATATGTACATTGGTTCCATCAACAAGTTTTTTTTTCAAAAAGATGCCTTTAAGCTAGTGGAATAAAAAAAGAACAAACACAGAAAAGCAGAAGCATAAAATCCAATAATTATGAGGCACGCTGCCCTAGTTAGTTCTTTTTGTTTTCTTCTACTGTCATCGTCCCTTTCCTTCGCTGTTTCTCCTCCAGCGTTAGATTATGCAATTTCTCCACTGTACACCGTCGCTCCGCACGGAGAGAATGCAGGAGGTCGGATCTCACCGCCTCCGTCGACGGCGGCTCGCCGCACCCCTCCGCCGCCGGCGCCGACACCATGAAGCCCAGTTGCCAGATCCGTTCGTTGAGTTGTCGCAGCTCCTCCGTCAGAAGGTGGATCTCATCTTCCTTGGCGCTACGAATGGCAGACGCGCGCGTCATCAATTCTTCTCTTCCCCCTACGCCACGCAACGTCGGCGCAGTACACGCCTTTCCTTTGTCCTCAGAAGCCCGAGGTGAAGTCAGCAACTTATTAATACCTTTCTGGAATTTTTGCAAAAGCCCACTCGGCCCAAAGTTGCTGTTGCTGTTGCTGTTGCTGTTGCTGTTACTATTACTGTTACTCCGCTCAGAGGTGCTATCGCACCCTCTCGACTTGCTTGACGAACTGGACCCTTCCCTGCGCCGCAGGACACACAAGGGGGACGAGTATTTCACTACCAAGGCTGCTGTTCGTGCATCTTCGGCACCGGCAACTACGGATAATGAGCCTGCTTCTGATGACTTTCGCTGGGCCCCATGTGACAATGTTGGAGAAGACGATATGCCACCAAGCTTTGAAGAGAAAATGGAAGTACTCGCATCAGCGTAGTGAGATCTTGCACCTTTAACGTTTCGCTGCAAAATACCATCGGCAGAGGACCTTTTTGGCAGCGAATGCCGAATCACTACCGAGTGGTGCCTCGAGTTCCGTTGATTTTGTTGTTGTTGACGCTCTTTCAGTGCCGCCTCAGACAAAGTGTTGGGGAACTCATTCTCGGGAGTAAATACGTCGGTATTAGCGGATTGCACAGTCCGAAGCACCCCTTCCACGTAGGAACGCACTGATCTGTCGCCGGTTCTGGTAGTGTACACGCCCTCGCCGTGCAGAACATTTCGTTTCCACGTACATTCAAGCACATTTCCTTCGACAAAAGTGTATTTCCCTTGTCCATGGCGCAGCGGCATTGGACCACCACCGTCGACGAATTCACCTTCATATTTGTCTCCATTGGGATACACCATGCTACCGGTGCCGCAGACCACGCCGTTATTAAACTTCCCTACGAATATTCCACTCTTTGGCATCCTGACTTCCACATCCCCGTCCACTTTCCCATCGACAAATCCACCTGTCATCACAGTGCCGTCTTCCAGCGTGAGTTTGCCATTCCCGGTCATTTCCCCCATTGTGAACTCACCCTCGTACTCCATGCATTCCCGTTCCAGGGAAAGTTTTCCCTGTCCGTGGCGCTTACCATCCTTAAACTCTCCTTTGTACTGATAACTGTGTGGCGCACTCTCCACTCCACGTCCCTCTTTCTTCCCTTTCTCCCACCCACCTGTGTAGGTGGTGCCGTCACTCAGCTTTAACGTCCCTTCCCCCTCCAGGTGCCCCTTCTTCCATGCGCCCTCGTATGTTTCTTTCCCTCTTCCGGTATCCCAGCACATCGTGCCGTGGCCGTCAGGATACCCGAGGGCGAAGTCACCTTCGTATTGTGCATCCGGCGCCACAAAGAGACCGATGCCATGCGGCAATCCAGCCTGTACGGCGCCTTGATAGCTCGTTCCATTTTCCCACCGCCACTCCCCGTCACCGTTGGGCAATCCACCTACCCACATACCAGAGTACCGGCCAGAGACACTCAGTGATGGAATGAACCCGCGCACTTCCAAGGAAAGGGGTGGTGATGGTGCAGGCTGTGGAGCTGGCGCAACGATGGTAAACACACCCTCACCTTGTCCTTTCGGTACACCACCCACGAATTCCCCGGTGTACCGAAGTGTGATATCACCAATACCTGAAATGGTCATTCGCTTGTTGTCCAAAACACCTTTGCCATTTGGTTTACCAGAGGAAACCTCGCCAGTGTATGAGCTTCCGTCACGGAACTTCGCTACCGCACCTGTGCCAATCATTTCACCGCCTACACAAGGACCCTCGTAATATACAAAGCCCGTTTCCAAGGAAGCAGAAGTGTTGGCTTTAAAAGTAACATGCCCTTCTAGGAGGTTATTGCGCCATTCCCCGTCGTATTCACCGATCCTATTTCGAAGAACCCCTTTACCATGGCGAAGATCACGTTGGAAGGAACCCTTGTATACGTCACCTTTTTCTGTATGGTGCTCACCTTCTCCATGGCGCCAGTAACCGTCACACCCTCCCTTGTAGGCGGTGCCGTCAGAATATGTGAATTCTCCTAATCCCTTTGGTGTATCATTCTGGAACTCACCCTTGTAGGCGATCACATGAGCCTCACCCATTCGCGGGTTATACCCAGGTGTACTAGATGTCCTATCAAGCTGCAGTTCGCCGTATCCGTGGCGTTCATCGTGTAGCCAAGATCCTTTATATAAGTCACCATTTGCGTACTTGCATACCCCGTCCACACCACTCCGTTCACCCTCTACAAAGGGTCCAGTATATTCTGCGTAATCGTCGACACCTGAGGCCCCAACGAGGCACCCATTTCCATGCATCTTGTCCCCAAACCACTCTCCCTCATATCGCCTGCCGTTAGAGAAGATGCAGGTGCCACGACCACAACGTTCCCCTTTTACAAAATCACCTTCGTATGTATATCCCGTGTCGCCCGGAATAGCATACCTGCCTTTTCCATGTGGCTTATCCTTCATCCACGTCCCAACATAAGTGGCACCGCTTGCAGCCCAAGAGAACTCTCCGTGGCCATCTTTGATATTTTCCCCGATCGCCTCACCATTGTACCGATCGCCGTTCGGGAAGTTCTTCGTCCAGACGTATCGTCTGTTCTGCATTATGCAGCGGTAGGTGATGCTTGTTTTCTTCGCTTTTCTGGGTCAATAGACAGCCAGCCGTGCACAAACTATGCGGTAGCGAAGCGGTAAAAAAAATAATAGTAATAATAATAAAGTGGAAAATCAGTAGGAACAGAACAAGAATGCTGGCAATACACTCAAATAACAGCCTACGCCTCACCTTTTCTTTGAAACCAGAAGTGAAAAAAAAGGGAAAATGGGAAACATGTTTTAGTTTTTTTAAAAGATTTTATCGAACCATACGTCTTGGATATTTAGATCGGCTCCAAAATCGATAATCTCACAAGACCTCTCGACCCCAACAAACCAAAACAAACCAAAACAAACACTAACGACAGGAGGGTGCTGAAACCGCACCTTTTTAGCCCGTTCCCTGCGCGGAGCAGAGAGGGTTAGGCTGTGCAGACTTTCAAACCTTCCGCTATGCGCCAACCTTTGCATAGATATCCAAGAGATAAAAAAAAACGACAATTGTTTACACAAAACAAAACAGAAAGGCTAGACCATTACTTTCAAAAGCTCCCAATAATGAAAAAAACAAGTACTTGGAATCCAATGCCACCCCGTTCATTCCCGTCCACGCTGGTGGGACACCAACCTCAAATCCCACAGCACAAAAATATAAATAAATGATATATATATATATATATATATATATATGTGTGTGTGTGTGTGCATGTGAAAACAGTAAAGAGTCATAGCTCCTCTGTGAGAATAATGTCCCACGCCCGCTGTAAGAGGAGCACAGGTACAGAAAACTGTAGTGCAAATTGCAACGCATACGAGGCCACTTCTTTTTGCGACGATCCGTTGGCATTGTTGATACGCTGCGCAGGTGTCACACGATAGGAGTGCACAAGTTGCTGGTCAACGACCATGAATTCATCATACCCAACCCTCCTATTCACCATGTCGCGTCCAACACGCCTGGCCTCCGTGAGTGTTGTCAACATTTCAAGCATCTGGATCTCATCTCTTGGAACAAGCTGAGGATGCACAGCCTCCGCGTAATGTGTTGCCAGGAGTACTATGGGACGTTGGTCACCAAGCATAATAATCGTGCGTATAGCAGCCGTCAACAGTGCGGCACCATCCATCGAAAGCGTCCCCTTCCCAAACTCATCCACCACCAGAAGCGAGCGGCCAGCACCAGCACCACCCACTCTGCCACGGACGCTGCAGCGCTGCAGCATCCGACTCATCGACACCAGCTCGCCCCCAAAACTCGAATGTAGCTCTTTTGCCGTGGAAGCCATATCTCTGTTGTGGCCGGCGGCAGAAGCAGCTTGAAGCGCCATCAAGGTGTCCATGAGCCCAATGGTGGCATGGGCGCAGGGAACGTAAGAGCCGATGTGAGCCAAAAATACCGTATGCACGACAGCTGTGATGAAGAAAGACTTTCCACTTCCGTTCGCTCCAGTCACTACGCAGACTCGATCAGAGCTGTTACGTACCACCAAAGAATATGGCACTACTTGTTGTGATGTTGTCCGTGTGAAAATAGGGTGGACGCCTCTGTCAATCTCAAGTACACCGACCTCCTCCACAATCTGTGGGCGACTCCATTGTCCCTCCAACGCACACAGGGCAAACCCTATAAGACAATCAAGCTCCGCACAATAATGCAGGGGAATAAGCGCCGACGAAAGCTCCAATAAGCGTCGATCCAATTTCCGCTGAACTTCGCCTTCCCGCTCCAACACGGCCGATCGCAAATCCCCCAATTCCTCGTCCATCCTACGCGTCAAGGGTGTCTTAAAGAAAGGGCCATCCTCGGTATGGAGTAGCAGTTCCCAATCAGTCGGCAACCCATCCATCGCAATTGACGGTGGCCACTGAGGGATAGTGATGACATAGCCCCACTGTGGAACGAACACGCACACCACAGCGCATGGTCCCCATAGCGGTGGTAAGCACCGGCTCTCTTCCTGTGCAACGCCTGTGAGCACCTCGTCAAGGCGAGCAGCATGTGATCGCAGTTCGTCCAGAGTTGCGTCATACCCGGGACGGATTTGTACGTACGTCCGATTGAGTGTCTCGTCGGGATCCCGCACCAAGGCAATGCCGTCTTCAAGACGTTTGCTCATTTCCCCCAACAGGGCAGTCTGGCAGCTCGCCACTATACGAAGAAACGTCGGCAATATGTGCGCCTGTGGTGAAAGAAGCGATGTAATTTTCAAGAAGCCTTTAACACAACGCAGAAGAGACCCATAATCACTCGTTGTGTGCTTTGCCGCTCTCATCTTTGTGAAAATGCTACCAGGGTAGCGTAGGTGCCGCAGAGAGCGACGCAGTTGCAACATGAGCTCATGGTTCTCCTGGCGCACAAAAAAGGAAACAACATCATATCGCCGGTGCAGCTCCGCCTCGTCACACAGGGGAAGAGCAAACCACTGTCGAAGGAGCGCACGCCCCAGGATGCTACAGGTACGATCCACCACACTCAACAGCGAAAGCCCCTCCTTTGACCGTCCGATGCCTTGATAATCCATCGGGTGCGGCTCCGTCCGAAGGAGCTGCAGGCCCAACAGCGTGTCCTGATCAACGTACAGCAGCCCGAGGGGTGACGACTCGACAATGTCACCTATGGGGCAGTCACAACGCTGTAGGTACGGCAACAACGCCGATAAAGCCATAAGCATGACATGTTTCTCTGGGCAAATACGTGAGTGCCACTCCAACCTTGTCACATCCGCCCACAACAGGCCGAGAATGTCCCATATGCGCCCCTCATCAAACTCGCAAGGTGCCGTAAGGACCACATCTACACCGCACAAATAGGCGATATCAAGCAGCACCTGCGAGTCGGCAGATGGTATTAGGACAGCCCGCGGTCTCTTTACTGAAAGGAACTGCGCGACCCACAGAATATCTCCAGGAACATCCATTAAACTTCTTATAGGTACCTCGTTCAACCCTTCCAACGTCACCGCAACATCAGAGCAACTCACTTGGCAAGTCCCGCTGTTATAAGCAGCCATCCCTACGCGGTGGCGCCACAATAGCACACTAACAACATCGGCCATAGTAGATTGTTCATCGTAATCATCACAATCCCCTTCCATCGCTATAACAACAACGCCAAACATGCAGAAAGACAAATAAGAAACTTTATCAATTCAAAACACAGAACGCACGCACCAAACGAAGCGGCCACCTACAACCAAACGGTAATCAAAAAAAAACAAGCATAAGCTAAAAAAAACTTCAAAAAACATCCCAAAAACACACTAACATTAAACCTTTGCATTCTTCGAGTATTCCAATCCATACATCAATACATAAGACTGCGCATAAAACACGCACAGAAAAAAAGACTCACAAAACGCCACCAGCCCGCGCCCACAGCTGAAGCAAAGTTTAAAACAACACACACTCACTCCAGGCGAGCGGGGGCAGTGTTGTGGCTGATGCGGGGCTGTTCGCTGCCGTCGCCGCCGGTGCGCAGCAGCCGCGCCCGCTTGATTTCCTCCCTCTCTGCAGCGATCTTCACCTCCTCCTGCTTCGTCAGGTGAGAGCGGTACTCCACCATCTTGCTGCGCCGCGTTAGCACTTCCTCGTTGTTCTCGTCCACCGGGTGGTTGAACTCGATACCGGCAGCATCCAGCGCCTCCTCCGACTCCTTGAACTCCTCCAGTGCCTTTGCCTGCTTTTCCTTCAGCATGGCCAGCTCCTCCTCCACACCCTGTCGCAGCTTGTATAGCTCCTTCTTCATGTCTGCATGCTTCTTCGCGTTCGGATCGAACGTCTCCACGCAGAACTCCAGCTGGATGTGTGTTGTGCGGATGTTGCGGTCGATCTCCTCTAGTCGCTTCTCCTTCTTGTATATCAATGAGCCCAGCGTGAGGTACAGCATGCGGAAGTACTCCAGGTGCTCCTTGTGCACCTCCAGCCGCAGCGCAGCCAGGTCCTGGCTTGTCTTGTCGTGGCGCGCCTTCACGGCGGCGCAGCCCTCTGACACCATCTCCTCCACCAGCCCAGTGCAGCGGATCGCCAGGTCGCAGTTGTACACCGTCAGCTCCAGAAGCTTCTTGTGCTGCGAAGCGACCTCGAGGAACTGCGAGTACTCCACACGCCGTTTCTCCTCGCGGTCAATCTCCTCAATGCGGCGCTTCACCTCTTCGAAGCGCTCCGTTCCGAACTTTTGTAACTGTCGCTCCAGGTCCTGGATCTTGTTCCACGCTTCCTCCTGCTTCTCCTCATTCTCACGGATGAAGTGGTCGCTCTTCTCCTTGTTTGACGCGTGGCGCTTCGTCGCCTCGGCATCCTCGAGGTCTGCCTTCTGGATTGCGTCATGGATGTGCTTCAGGTCTGTCTCACACCGCTGCTTCAGGCGACGCTTTGCGTCCTTCATTTGGCTTGTCTCTTGGTTGGCCTGCTTCTGCACCTCGTAGATCTTCTTGAACGCCTGATTCTCTTCATCGCACTTGGTGATCAGCCGGAACTTGTCCTGGATCAAGTCAATCAGTCGCTCCTGCAGCTGCACCTTCGTCCACATTTGCTCTTCGGCCACCTGCATCTCGCCGTCGTGCATCGCAACGTTCTGGATCTCGTTCGTCTTCTCCAGCTGTGCCAGCTGTGTCTTGATCTGGTCGTCTGTGGACGCGAGCGCGTTTTGGATCTGCGTCACGTTCATGATGTCCTCGATCTGCTTCAGCGTGCGGGTCGGGACCTGCGCCAGCTGCGTCGCGTCCAGCTGCGACCGGCGCAGCTCCTCCTCCACCTTCTCCATCTTCGCAATGGCGTTGTCGATCATCTGAGTGAAGCTCACCACACGGGTCTTGTTGCGGTTCTGCTTCAGGTCCTGCAGCACCTTCTTGACGCCGATGATGTCCATGAACTGCGCCTTGTCCTCCGGACGGTACAGTTCGCGCTGGCTCATCTCCAGACCACACACACGCATCAGCTTCGCCAAGTCGTACGCCTCCGTCAGGTTCCACTTCGTCCCGACGTCAACAGCAGCGACCAGCTCCTCTGCCTTGAGGTGCGCGCCGCGCAGTTTCTGCCGCTGCGTCTCCGACCAGTCGGACACGTGCAGCTCCTGCACCAGCTCCTCATTCTCCAGGCACGCGGTCTTCAGCTTCAAGTTGTGGATCTTCTGCTTGCGAGCTGCCTCAAGCCCAGTGGCGTCTTCGGCAGACATGGCGGTGTGAGGGTGTGTATTACTTTGTTCAGTGAAGTAATCTTTTAGTTTGTGAGAGAGAAGGGAAAGAACAGCTTGACTTTGTTCAGCAGCATGTATCATTTTCATGTATGTTTTCTATTGTCTTCGTTAATTTTAGTGGCCCTAGTTGGCTTGGTCTTATGTGGCAAGGGTGTGTTGGGCTAAAGGGATTTATCTGTATAAACAGCCCAGTTGCCGCCACTTTTTGAATAGTGATCCATTGGGTACGACGGTCCGCCCCACTCAATGCGGCCGAGAGCCACTTCCACCTCGTAAGGCGATAGCAACGGTCTGTCAAAGGCGTAGCCCCAATCGATTGAGAGGCGCGGGCAGGCGACTTGAACATAACAATCGACATCCTGCAGTTTCGCCAGCTTTTGTGGGAAGATTTCCGACATGAGCAGGAGTGTCACCGTTTTGCCCTGACGCTCCGCCATTTGTATGATGCGGTCCACCACCCGCGGGTTGCCTTGACGACCAAGCGTTCCCATGATAAGTGCAAAGCTTCTGGCCGTCATCCCCTTCTCAACCGCTTCACGCCGAAGCGTACGCATCTCAGTCGTGTTGTAGCTTTCCTTCGACAACGTTTTCTTATACGGGTCATACTGCAGGGCATCCAGCGTAGGGTGTGCAATCAGGAATGACTCTAGATGAAATCGTCCATCACCCACGTACAAAACAACATCGACGGTTGTGGGATCCACAACAGGGCTTGTGCAACCAAGTATCTCTCCACTCGAGAGTGGCCTATTTTGCGGAATCACAACCGGATTTTGGAAGTGGTCTTTAAGCAGAAGCATTGCTGCCCGCATCGAAGAGACAAACTGAATGGTGGCGATGCACGCCAATCTTGTCGCGGGAGGCACCAGGCGCTTAACGGTGTCCACGAAGTGCTGCACGTCAAAGTTTATCTCCACAAAAACGTACATCATGTTATTGATGAGGCAATCCTTTATGGAAATGAGACAGCTGTGCCCATAGTGAATCAAGAAGTCGCAACCAAGGGCAGTCGCTGAAAAGTCATCCACACAGCATGCGCCGTACGTGACATCGCCAAGAATTACCATCTCCGCACCTGTTCTCTCTTCGAGGATGTCTGCAATTGGAGCGGCAAACATGAGTAGCCCCTCCGGGAACTGAAGTGCAACACGTGTGGCATTCTTTTCCTTGATACGCCTCACACACTTATCGATCTCAAACCTATAGTTACTAGGGAGCCCCAACTCGGCCTCCTCAGGCAAGCTCATACCTGCCCTGGTGAGGCATTGGAGAAGGATGAAAGACGAAGGGCATGTGTGAGAGAAGCACAACAGGATTTATTCCTCGTCGTCATACACTCGCTTAGGGTCGGAACGGCAATACAACATGGAACATTTATACCGCAATCAGAATTTGTCTCTTTGACGTGAAACAGAAAAGAAACAAAAGAAAGGAGGGACAAAACTTAACAACTGGACGCATACCCATGCGCCTCCAACTGCTCATATATCAACATGGGTCCCGTGAACGTTTACGCGCATGCATCGCCCCCTGCAAGACGTAATGGTCAGGCTCTGGCGTCTCCACACACAAGCAGTGGGCGACGTACTCCATCTTCAAGACGGGCACGTGTACAGAAACAGTTTCCAGCTGCATCGCGCCCCATAAGTTGTCGTCAGAAAGAACGATTGTAGAGTCATGCAATACACCTCTATCCGTTGTCAGTATGTCCAGCAGCTGCGACGGGGAATAGGGACGGATAACACTGCAGTTACCACACCTAAGGACGCGAGAGAAACTTTCGGTCCGTGCATCCGTAGCGCAGCACAAAATGACGCTCCAAGAGGAGAACGGCCGCACGGTCCGCCTCCTCTGGAGTTGGCACGCTCTAACAAGATCCACCACGGAGTTTCGCAGCATCGCCGCCTTAGCAATTTCTGGGCGCCACTCATGCGACTCCTCGCGGGCGATACAACCCGTGCGCAGTGTCTCTTCAAGGAAGGAGGGAGCAAGCACCCACTTTCCTGCCGCAACGGTACAAAGGAAAAACTCCGTCCTGGAGGGCCTCCCCGTAACGTAGTGTGTACACTCCTCCACCGACGTGGCGAGAGTGCAGCCGAGCGCCTGCAGGCGGGTGAAGTTCTCATCCATGTAGAGTAGCGCCTTCGTCATCATAATACAACACACACGACCAGAAGGTTCTGGTTGTTCTTTGTCTCTCTCAGACGCGGCGGCACCAGCAACGTCTCCCACCGAGCCATGACCATAACCATCGGTCCCCTCCGCACTCAACAACACATGCTGCTTCTGGAAGTAGTGGCGGTGGTGGTGCCGTGAGGGCGCCACCGCCTTTGGTGGGTACTCATAGTCATCCCTTCCGTAGACAATAACTTGGGACTCGACCTGCTGCTGCTTCTGATTCTCCTGTAAACGGCATCCTCCACTACACGCCGCTGCCACTGAGACGCTCGAGTTGGCCCCAGCACCCAATGAGCATTCTGTCTTCCCGCTGGGATTTGCCACAACAGCCAATGGCACCCACGAGTGCCCCATGCTCGGCGTCGTTAGCGCACTTCCGAGAGCGTTCGTCCGTGACTCCAACTCCTGAATGAGCTTCTCCAGGGACTTCGAATGTGGTGAGTCGTCCCGCATTCCCTTTTCCGATAAACAAGGCTGTGACGCCCCCTCGTGTTCCTCTTCCAGACGATTGGCAGCTCTCGCCGCATCTTCGGATACCTGACATGACGAGAGCTTCGCAAACGCAGAGAGTTGTGGTACTTCAAGAGTGAAACTGGAGCAGTCCACCCACCGCCCCGTTTGGAGAGAGCAGCACACCCACTCCATACTTACCAGGAAACACTCTTTCCGCCCCAACTTGTGCATCCGCCAGCCGAGGGCGGCAACCTTGGACGATTTGGCCAACGCAGCTTGACCAACCACAAGATGAGTGGTGATGTATCGTCCAATGGATTCATCAACAGTACCGCCCAATACAAAATTATCTTGCACAAAGCAAGGTAGTCCTGAACTCTCTAGCGAAGCCCGGAGCGACGCTCTTTCCTTGTGTGGCACACCAGTAAACGTGATTATAGGCCGCTGAGCGTCACTCACTCGGTACGGCTCCGCATCCACGTGCTCTTGCTTCGTCGCGCAACGCTCTAACCACGCGCGCGACACGAACTCTAACCCCGGCCGAGGATAAAAAACCTCTGTCGTTGGCCCCAACAGTAGCACATGTGTTGTGAGAAATGTTAACATCGGCGCGTGCTTCATGACGGCTTGGTGAAGTAATGAAATGACCGTCTCTGTGACAAGGCTTCTAGGAGAGCAATACACTATAACGTCCGATGTGCTCTGCAAAGAGGCCTGACGGGGTGCAACAGCCAACGGCCCACAACGCGCCTTCACAGCATGGTTGTACTGCTTCATGAATTGACAGTATGGTATAGCATCAATGTGATTGCTGCGAGCGAATTCTAGTTTCTCGTTCCCCTTCAAACCGGGTGATACATCCGGCATTACAAGCAGCGCACTGTTTCGTGTTAACGAGGGGTTATATTTGGCCTGGTGTGTCTCACACACACGCCTGACACAATTCCGTTCCTGAGCAGTCAAGGAGGTACTACACACCTCCAATCCCATGAGAGATCGCCCAAGCTCAAAGTCACATAGTTTCCCCATGCAGCAGTGCCCCAGCAGTACCCATGCCGGGGTTACGCATGGAATCCCTCGCTGCTGAGCCACCCGGTACTTGGGCCCTGCGTTTCTCCTAGCGACCAGCACTGAGGTAGAGGTGGAAAGTTCCGCCGCGTACGCCATGCCATGCCGCTGGAGGCCAGCCCTAATAAGTTCAAGTTCAGTTCCGTGTATAGCCGTTGTTGTCACAGCCATTCCTCTCTTATGAGGCAGCGTCACCCGCCCGACAGTACACTTACCACGGTCTAAATAAACAATAAAAGAAAAGCAGGCAGAACAGAGAGGCAATCCCTAGCAGTGGCAAAAGTACAACAACACACGTTCGTGTGAAACAAAAGGCGAAAAAGGGGCATTCTCACGAAAGCAAAAGAAGAACATGTAGCTGCAAAACGACAAGCACCATTTAGTAGAAAAATCCAAGAACCTTCCCACCAGTATTGCGAGAACGCGCCTCCTCGTGATCCATGATGCCAAGTGATGTCGTCAGGACAACGAATCCGAACTGACGGCTGGGAAGGATGTTCTTCACCCACTTCTCGAAGTCGCGCGCAGTGCAGTCGAAGCGGGGGCAGATGGCGCCGCACTTGTTCAGGCGGCCGTTGAGGTTCACTACAATCTTACCGGCACGGTGGTCATCAATGATCTCAAACTCACCGATGTAGCCATGCTTCTGCATCACCTGCAGGAACTTCACGACGACCTTCGACGAGGGGCGGATGAGGACTTGGCGCTTGCCACGGCGCTCCGCGCTCGCAATACTGCGGAGCGCGTTCGCCAGAACGCTCATCATCGTCATTTTGTCGGGGCCACTTCACAAAAAGAAATTCAATTTAGAAAGAGGTGTGAATCGAGCACACAGAGAAAAGAAGAAACAGACATCTCCAGGTTCAATACCAAACAAAAAAAAATCGGAAAGAAACCCCCCTACATTTCGGTTCTAGCGTAAAACTTCACCGAACGAGCACAATGTATCGTAGCGCTCGATGCGCCGGCGTGCAGCAACGCGAAGAAGCTGCGCCGCCTCGTCAAAACGAAGAATGACGTTGCCCTCTTGCGCAGTACCGCACCGGAACAGCGCAGCGCCCAAGAAGACACACCCATCACCGAAAACAAACTCCATCCATGGCCCCCCGGCCGCTTCTGCAGCACCAGCATCCAACAAGAGGCAGCACCAACGCAAAATATCCGCAGATACCGAATCAGAAGTAGGAATGACTTGATCCAAAGCAGCCAATTTTATGCAAAGCTTTTGCAGCGCCACAACGCCATCATAAGGAAGAAACGAGGGCACCGACCCACGGGCCTCGTAGTACGCCGCCTCCTTTGCCAGAACCTCACGTGGGACACCGCTTCTCGCCCACAATCGCAGCACCTCAAGCACATTGGCGCTTGGAAGTCGTACTGCCTCCAGGGCACACAGCTCCTCGCCCTCTGCAAAGCTTTCGGTGCAAATCCACCGATCGCACGCCAACATCACTCCCTCAGCTGATTGAATACGTTTTCCAAGAAGCATCCACCCTTCATTCACACCAAACCGTTCCACACAGTCCCTCACAACGTGCCCCGCCGCCTCCCGAGCGCCTAACAAACACAGCGCAGAGGCCTTTCGATAATACGCCTTCACGTTCGTTGGGTCCAGTGTAATTGCTTGTTCTGCATCTGCCAAGGCAGCGTCACCCCTTCCAAGTTGAATCATTGCTGCTGCCCTGTTCGACCACAGAGCGCTCTTCGATGGTTCACGGCGTAATGCCTCTCTGTAACAGTGTGCAGCCTTCCGTGCATCGCCACACCGCATCGATTCATTACCGCGCGTTCTCCAATCCACTTTGTCCTCCACACTCTTCGCAGCGTCACCAGACTGCCCCACTTTCGTCAGAACAGGAGACGCAGGCTGCAACAACAAGCCTCCAACCCCACTTTGAGAGGTCGTTTTCATCCACTTATTAAACCGCTCCAGTTCCTTTGGGAGCGCATCACGGCCTACTCGATAAACCTCACGGATTAGTTCCTCCGTCTCGGCACGCGGGCGGAAAACACCACTATGAGGATCAACGTCCAGACCAGTTGAGACATCCACATAAACTTCCTGACTAACAATATCTCCATCCACTGGCACTGTCACCATCGTCTTCTCCACATCGCTCAGCATTGCATCACTATTCTTTCCCAAGAGAGAAAAAACATTTAGCACCTTCAGCACCTCAGTACAAAACAGCACAGCCTTCCAGCAAAGCATCCCCCACAGAAGCCTTTAAAAAGCGCCTAATCATAAGGATAAGACAAGTCGGCAAGATCAAAAATAGTCCTCACGGACCCAACGCCCCACACATTGTCCAAAGGCCTTGTTGCCCCAGCAGAGACAGAAACAGATACCTTTGCACCTGGCGTCACCGCAGTATCCAAAGGCCTTGGCACTCCAGCAGAAGAAGAAACAGATACCTTTGCACCTGGCGTCACCGCAGTATCCAAAGGCTTTGGTACTCCAGCAGAAGCAGAAACAGACCCCTTTGCACCTGGCGTCACCGCAGTATCCAAAGGCTTTGGTACTCTAACAGAAGCCGGAACAGACCCCTTTGCACCTGGCGTCACCGCAGTATCCAAAGGCTTTGGTACTCCAGCAGAAGCAGAAACAGACCCCTTTGCACCTGGCGTCACCGCAGTATCCAAAGGCTTTGGTACTCCAGCAGAAGCAGAAACAGACCCCTTTGCACCTGGCGTCACCGCAGTATCCAAAGGCTTTGGTACTCCAGCAGAAGCCGGAACAGACCCCTTTGCACATGGCGTCACCGCAGTGTCCAAAGGCTTTGGTACTCCAGCAGAAATAGGAGTGGTGGCAGAAGCACAACCCTTCTGCATAACTGGTGCCTGTACGCTCCTTATAGGCTGTGATGCAGGGATGGTAAAGGACATTTGGTCCCTTGCATGCGTGGTATTCAGGGCTTTTGGAACGGTGTGTTTGAGTACATGATGGTAGTAATGTGACAACGCGATGACACGACCTTGTAAACAAAACACAGAACGACTCCAGGTTGAATCAAGATAGGGCATGAAAATATCGTTTACACTTTTTGAAGAACTGGTAACATTGACAGAAAGAGAGTGTAGGTTCACGCTCTCTTTGAGTGGTGACAAAGGAAATCCGAGAATATCTGATACTGTAGCGACAACATCCAAGATTTCGGCACATTGTTTAACCGTTGTACGAACGAACTGGAACGCATCGCCCCCATTTGCTGTAACACCAGCTGCAAGTGACAGTTGAAATGTTTTTTCTGCATTTTCCAAGTAAGACCACATCTGCTGTATGGCATCAAGCAGCTGGGAATGTTCCATATTTTTTTATCAGGTACCTTGTTTTTCCCTTCTGCAGCAGTCACTGCAGCTTCTCGAAGTTGCCAAGGAAACTTATTCCAATTGACTTTGGGGGATCAGAATTTTTTTGTGCATCTACATGAGAAATCAGTAGTAGGAAGAACAGAAGTTACATGGTTTGGATGCCTTTTCAACTTTTCGCACTGATTATTGAAAGCCTCCCATCCCATCAATATTTATTTGATGTCGTCGTCTCTCTTGACTTTAGCTGTTCTGAAATCGATATGGGTCAGAAAGGAACAGAATCGGACAATTTCACAGAAACTCTCCATTCTTTCTCCGAGCTGTCGAACCCACTCAATTGGGTGTTCCCAATTCATAATGATTTCTCCATCAAATCAGCATTCCACTTGCGAAAGTGGCAAGTTCAGAATCTCACACCTTGCAGAGACTCCGCCGCTTGGCGGGAATGGTAAGAGATGGGACAGTAATGTTTAACTTTCTTCTGGACCCTACTCGAAAGCCTCTGATTAGACAGAACAACCAATGGGAGACACTTGTTTATCCCATCAATTGGTCAGACAACTATTTGGATACACACTCCTTCAACAGGGTCCCAAAAAAGTAAAAGGACTCACCAAGAAGAATAGACCAAAATGGACAACGGAGCTGCCACTAGAATAAAAAAAGAAGACAAGATTACAGCATGCATGATGCGCTTCCAAGGAAGAGAAGTGCATCATGATCGGTGCTCGACGTCACCCACAAATCCAAGCCACTTTCCTTCAGAAGTTTCAAAAAGGAGGCAGTGTTACCCTTGGTGATACACCCGTATTCAGTAGTAGAAGATGAGGCTGAATCACGGTTTTCAGTCTGCAACACGTATCCAGTAAACAAATTCCGCACTGCGCTACCCAAGCCACCGAATCGTGACTGACCAGAAACATCCGATTTGGCTAATCCCAATACCCTTTGGTTGCACTTCAGTTCATGTTCTTGGAACAATCTGCTGTATACCCGACCACGCATGACGTACTCATTCACAAGTTGCTCAAGGCGAAATTGAAGCACCTTACATGTATGCACGGTGACGTTAGCAGAGCGTTGCGAACGGAACAAATCGGTGATCCGTGACACTATTTGTGGAGGCAATGTATTTTTTATCTTTGACGACCGATTATTTTTAGCAACAGCGCGTGGATGCGACAGCTCATCACACTTGTTAACGGAAAGTATACAGCCTCTGCAACTGGTGTTTACACACACAATATCTGACTCTAGAAATTCATCTTCAAGTATGTGTGCATTGTCGACTTGATATCTCTCGCAGAGACGCTGATTAAAACTAACAATTCTGCTTTCATATGGCATAACATACTCTTCCGCAAAAATCGTGACGCGCCTCAAAGGTCTTGGTAGTACTTGTGACAAGGAAAGTGCCAGATTAGCGCAATGGAGACTATCCTCCCCATAAATCAGAATTTGGTTTCCACTGAAAAGTGCAAGAAGAAGCCGCTCAGTTTCTTGTAATCCAGTAGCCGAGTTCTGAACAAACTGGAGAAGCCACACAGAAAGAGGTTTTACTATTGGAGGTCGACCAGCTGTAAGTAACTTTCCGTTACCCACTGAAATATATCTTCCTTCTTCATGATGGCACTCTAAATCGACGTCAACAATACTTACTAAATGAAGCTCCTTTTCAAGGTGCTGCCTCACCAAGTTCATCATCAAAGTCTCTGAGATGCATCCACTAAGTCTCAACGGTTCACCGCCAAACACACGAGGAAGCGCACACTCAAAAAAAACGTGTACGCGTCTAAACACTGAATCCTCCGATTCCATATTCCGAGCCAACAAGGTCATCAAGGATCGCATTGGGCACTTGCGTGCCTCCTCGCGCCGTCTCTCCAAATCAGGAAACGTAGAATACTCAAAAGTCAAGCGCTTTTTCGCTGTGGCAACCCAATCCTCCAATAATTTTTTTAGGAAGCATGAAAGCACTGGCCATTGACGTACAAGCTCATCACTTTGAGGATGCGTCACTATCACACAAAAACGCCTTTTTTCACCACGTGCAAGTATATCTGACAAGCAAAATGACACACTAGCAATCCCACCTGCTATTGGATCCAACATAATTACAGATTCTTCAGTTGATTCGTTGGAAGCAAGAACGCGTGCCACAACCGCTTTCATCCGCTCCTTATAATCTGAGCACAACGGTCCACTAGCCACTCGAGCGCTAAATAGAATTTTCCCATGCAGTGCAGAAAGCTCCAATAATTGGGGACCAAAAGCATCTATTTCTTGATAAGCGTAATATTCTGATACACATATCGCCTTTGGCCCCTCAAGAGAGTCAAACTCTCCCAAAGTCACCATGGGCACACTCCACAATGCTCGCAGCATACCTTCTAAATCACAAAAGCGAATAAATCCACAAAAAGAAAAAAAGCAAATATATAGGGAAGCGGCCCCTTCACAAGTCTTTTTTTTGGATATCAGCGCCTGCGAAAATAAAATAAAATAAAAATAAATTAAATTTTTTTCTTCTGTTCAAATTGAAAGCGCCGAAGACCACGTCAGTCCAAACTTCACACGCTCAAATAAATTCTTGTTACCATTTCTCCAGGAAATGTTGCCATGTCTATCAATTCCAACAGGGATCGAAAAATTCAATTCGAAACGCCCATTGGGTGAAACACCAAAAAGTGGTATTCTTGTCACTACCACACCAAAGCCAACTGAGGCGGCGCATGAACGAAACCATCGAGTAAGGTCCAATAATTCTGGCTTTGAGTCTATCATTTGTAAATTTCCCGCGTTGGCAAACAGATGCATGGCAGCCAGACCATTATTTGGGAAAAAGAGAAACGGAAAATTCAAACTGATTGATGTTGCCCATAGCGCATTACCACCAGTAGCAGCAAATCGTCCACCATCTCTTCCGCTAATGTCCATTGTAGAAGGGCCCACACTCTTAAATCCACGTACGTGGCAAGTTGAAAGGAATAGTCTGTCATTTAATGGAATTCTGGCCTGTTGGTACGACCATATCCCAGCCAACTTGGTGTTCCACTGAAAACTACAGTATGATCCTAATGGCCAGTATTTGGCTGTTTGTACTTCCGACTTGAGAAATGTAAATTGACCTCCAAAGGGTCCACCAGCGAGTTCATTTTTCATACTTATCTGACCTCCGCGAATTGGCAGGGGATACATATTGCACAAAAATGGATTTGCGTGGTATTCCGCACTTGACAAAGCCAATTCATGTTTGACATATCCTTTAAATGTTGTTGTAAAATCGTTCAGTAAATCTTCCCCTAAATCCCGCTTGTCTTTTGATGCAAGTAGTCTCCTCTGAAATCCAATAGAAAGATCTGATAAAACCCCGTTTTTTTCATTTCGGGTCGTGGCTCGTATCTCTTCTACTTTTTCACTGGTGGCAGGATGACACGTTTTGGCTTCGTCACGCTTTCCGATATAATACTCACCTGTTTGGCCCAAAAACGGGACATTTGAACGAATCGAGAAGGAAACAGCGTGGGTTCGCGAAGTTGGAGGGATATAGTTTCCAGAAACAGAATATCTGCCCCCTAGAATATTTTCCAATGAAAGCGTTAGCTCGGGGAGTACTGTTTCGGTTGTAAAAATGCCAAAAGACTTTGTGGCCTTAGATTCCTCAACATCGATATGGACACAAACATCATTCGGTTCCCCATCAAACGTAGGCTCTAAATTAAAGTTTACTGAACGAAAAATGCCCATGCGAGCCCATCTAGCCCTAGCTTCATTCATGTTATTGCTAATCTCACTTATAGTATGTGAGCGTTTAATAGCCTCCACGTCGCGGCTGATGACATTGGGGTGGATCCTCTGAATGCCCCTGATGCGTACATGAGTACGCACAGGTATATCAAGAGATCTTTCAATATCATCCTCCGTTATTCTCACTTCCTGAGAATCCAAGGCCGCTAGTTCCTGACTGCTCATAAATTACTTTGCAAATTCACCAGTCTACCTAAGTAAATAATATATGTATATATATTATTTATTTATTTATCCCGAGACCCCTCCTTAGAAGTAGAAAAGGAAAGTATTTCATAATTAATGTAATTAACGAGAAAAAACCTTACAAAAGCAACAGACGTCGAAGTCATAAAAACGGAAAAAAAATAGGTTTCACCCTCATACACGAATCTGGCTCCTCATACATCACGAGATCAAGCAAAGGGTGTTCTAATAGTTTCAACTTGCCGATCATCAAAAAAGCAAACAAACGCAAAAGAAAAACATCACTACTCACCTTGATACACCCTACCTCGTTCAAAATTTGGGGGATACCACTCTTGCAGAATAAGCTGGGGAAACACATTGGGTTTTAGTGTTGAAGATCCTAGCAGCATGTTTACGCACTCCTGAAAACCCTGTGCCATGGCAGGATAAGCCGTGTGAAGCTCACTTAAATTGTAAATCGATTCTCGATAATGAATTGCCAGTGAAGCTAATTCGACAACACTACTTGCGTGAGGTCCAATAGCTCGAACGCCAAGAACTTGCATTTTATGATCATTTGTTACTATCAACTTCACAAAACCTTTCGTATTCCCCATAGCCACAGCACGGCTTACAAATTCATAACCATAGCGAGCCATTTTGTATGCTATATTTTGTTTTCGGCACTGTTGTTCATTTAAACCAACTGCCGCAACTTCTTGATCAAGAAACATAATTGTTGATAAATTATCCAACCTCTGGATAAATTCCCCCTCCATATAAGGAAGGTACATGTGCTCAATACAGGAACGTCCTTCTAACTCACCCACATTAACAAGAGCTACTTTTGTACTTACATCTCCACAAGCATAAATATGTTTGTGAGGTGCCACACGATTAAATTGATCTTTCTGCAACCTACCCTGTTTTAGCACAATACCAATCTTTTCTAACCCTATCCCATTCAAGTTTGGCTCTCTTCCGATGGAAACCAATGCATTGTCCACCACGTGAGTTGTAAGTTTATTATCTTGTACGTCACGTAAGGTGTAATGAAACTTTCCATTTTCCACTTTGTTACTCTCCAAGGCAGAATGATGATGAAAATTCACCCCTTTGGCTTCGAGCAGCTTTTGAACAAAGGTGGCTACATCATCATCTTCCATTGGCAAAATGCGCTTGCTCTTTTCAATTACATTTACCTTTGTCATACCAAAGTTTGCAAAAATAGAGGCAAATTCACACCCAATCACACCCGCACCTATGATAACCATGCTTTTCGGAAAAGGTTGGGTCATGATATCATCCGAGGTAAAAACAACCTTGCCATCACCAATTACAGAAGCATGTTTTCTCGGTTGAGCGCCACTTGCAATAACAAAGTAGTCTGCTTCCACAGTTTCCGTTTCCCTATTTTCTAACTGAACTTCAACACTGTTTGAAGAAGTAAAGGCACCATAACCAGGTATAACGTCGATATCAACAGCATCCAGTTGTTGCAAAATCTGTTTGTGTCGAAACTCGGCGGCATATTGTACAGCCTTTTGAACATTTTCAAACTCTATATTCGGGAGAGGCTTGCGAGATTTCATGAAACGATTGGCAGTTTGTCCATTCATCAACCGGACAAACTTCGACATTTCCCAAAGCGTTTTGGACTGTAATGCACCATTCCAAAGATCCGCTCCACCAATCCGAGATGCCTCAACGATACAGGCCTTTTTCTGATAATCCACTGCGCGCAACGCCGCCGCAATACCTGCTGGGCCTCCACCTATAACACATACATCGACCTTTTTAGCCAAATGGTGACAGCTTTGACGTAGCATCTCGCTAATTAAAAGGGGAAAAAAGCCAAACAAAGGGGGAAAAAAGACAAAGGAATTTTTTTTTCCTTAGTTTTTTTGTCTTCTTCCTTTTTTTTTGCTGTTCTGTAAGCACCCTCAGAAATATATGAGTT
>NW_008825695.1:0-36619 GCF_000691245.1 Trypanosoma grayi | reverse complement strand
CTCCTACAGGAGTCTTTCCTGAATCATTCCCTCTTTTTGGAGGCATGATTCTCTGTGGTTTACTTCCTTGGCGAAACGAAGCAGAAACTAAACAAAGTGAAGGTAACTGAATGAAAACAGATAGAGAGAGAGAGAGAGAGAATGAAATGTTGAGGATCCACAGCGAGGTGCTTAAAGACTGTTATTTGGGGACACTCTCACAAAGACACACACACATATATATATATCACACCGCAGAGAACCGCAGCTATTCTAAACAATTCAGAGTCACCAGACGTAGAGAGCACAGGGATCAACACAGCACTGCAGAGAAGAGCGATGGTGCGCCGTACTTCTCATTTGAAATCCACAAATTCATTCTCTGAAGCAACAGTTGAGATTCTTCCGGGACACCTCTCCTTGTTACTCTTCACACCAAAAAGAAAATACACACGCTGTACTGCCTTTATGTATGAGATCTCCCTCTTTCTCTCTCGCCTTACACCTCTCCAAAAGCGTGGGGCGCAGAGCACATCTTAGGAGAGAGGCCCTGTTGTGTGTGAGTGGTCCTCAAATAAGTACTCTTTCCGGCAGCACTTCGCTGAGGAAAATTCGTTTCCTCCACTACACTCAATGTACCTAACGATGCACACGCGGATTAATAAAAGTAGAACCGCATTCCACCACAAATCAATCATCACCGCATCACCGAGAGAAAGGAGGCATACAAAAAAAAAAAGAGGACAACCCCACTGCGCCACAACTGACCCATAAATCTATCACCGCTTTAGTTCCATATTCTCCCTCTTTTCATTCCCTTCCTCGGAATTTTCGGAATGGACCCCCACCAGTGAAGACTAGAAAACATGGGACACATGATGCCTTGTCACAGCTTGGGCTCCTACTGATTTATCTCACCCTCGTCCCCCTTGAACCTCTCTGCAGCCCCTAATTGGCGTTTCCTCGCTTGGTGGGCACACCCAAACCAGCACATCATCAAGAGCAACGCGGAGAAGCAGTCCAACAACACAAAACAGTGACATTATGTCACACCCCAGTGGAATTCACATACCAAGTATGCGAGAGAAGCGTAAGGCACCACACCTGTCGCCCATCCATGCAATCACACACAAATAGAGAAGGATGCACAAACACTCACCCACCAGAAAACAGGTTTGATTGGTGTTCACAAGTATTTACAAAAAAAAAAGTTTTTGTTGGTCTCCCTCATTGTATTTGTGTCCTCCCCAAACACTATGAATCTTAGGCAAGAGTTTCATTGAGCTTCAAAACTCCCGCTGGAGGTCGGAGACGTCATTACAGAAAAAAAGACCTACATGACCCAATTTCGGAGGTTTGTGCTCACAGCTCACGTCGCACCGCATGACACATTGAGTGACTCCCCTTCCGTACCCCCCACATTGTCCCGTGTCCCATCGATTGTTGTATCTTTAATCGCATTCCACACCATCTCCTATCTTATGGTTTCAGCACCATTCCCAGTCACCCCATCCTATGTATAGAGAGAGAAGCCATGTTGTAAATGAGAAGGGCGAGAGGGGGTATTCGCATTCATGAGAGTGCCTGTGTATGAGGTCAGCTCCATAGTACACAGAAAGAGCCCACACACAAGACGTCAGTGACTGCAGGGCACCTTCTTTGGAAAGTTGGACAATTGTATCAACCGCAAAGAACCCTCACCTGTGCATTTATGCTCATGATTAGAATAGCTGGCCCACTTCTTACCGTCAAGATCCGCCCCTCGGCGGATTTCATGTGGTTCATTTCCACGACAGTTACTGGAGACTAAATTCCTTCTCCTCGTCCTCCAATGTTTGGCGTTGCCAGAACGATAATGTGGGAATTCACAATATTGTTCTTTTTAAGAAGAAATGTGAAGCTAACAAGCAGCCCAGCCAGTGTATACACCAGGCTTGGCGATCACCAACCTTGGCATTCCAAACACACCTCCTTAACTACACAAGACAAGAGAAAAAGAACAGTAGAATTTTAGCTTCTTCGGAGTGTACTCCAACTATTGAAACACCATACAGACAGCTGCTGCAAACACACATCGCATCCCTCTGCTTTGGTTTCCCAGTTAGTTCTCTAGAAATGGTATATATATAATACCTTTAAGCCGTTTTCGTTTTGATGATTAAAATCTCTCTTGCTCTTTTTTTTTTCTGTATTCAGAAGAGACAGATTTTTTTTCTTTGCTGGTGTATTGGCCTAAAATAAAAAAAATTGCCTGAAGTGCACTCTGAGTCCAACGAAGGAACTCAGAAACGAGAGGTGGAAAAACAAACCAAGGGGGGCCATTCAACATTTGTCCACCCCGGTGGGTTTTTTCCATCAAATCAAATACAACAACGTAACCTCTCGCACATTTCACGGTCCGAAAACGGGGGAGGGAAGGATACGGCTCCCCTTCCCATATTCGGATCTCTTTTTCTTTTTTGATTTTATCACACGTGGGGTATGTAACAGAAAAATATGAAGGAGACAACAACGAAAAGAGGGAAAAAAAAAGAAACATTAATTATCGTTCCCACACTTTCAGGAGACATGGGAATCCTCGTCTAAACGGTCTCCAGGTCGTCGTTGAGCGTCTCCTTCTTGTTGATTGGCTCGTTACGCCCGCCTACCTCCTCTGTTTCCGTTGCCACCATAACTGTGGAGCCGGGCAGGTGGAACTCGTCGGGCCGGCGGTAGGCAACATAGAGTGCGAGGGCGACGCCAACAACCGTGATGCCCAGGCAAACCCACACGAGGGGGAATTCCTTCGAATCATCTTCGGAATCCTCCGTTTCAAATGTGGTGTTGGAAGCTGTCTGTGCCATCGCCGCGCTGAAGTAGGCAGTAGCAGCAAGCAGAGCGTGTGTCCAGGTCATCTTTTTTTTTTCTTTGGGGGAAAAAGTGTAGATAATAGTGTTTGCCTTGGTAGAGCTAGAAAGCAGTGAACTGGACCAAAGAAACCGAAGCAAATAAAGAAGCGGGCGAGGAGAACAGCGTCCCCAACGGCAAAACAATACGAAGCTCGTCAGTGGTCAGGTCGCACACAACAAAGGCTCAGCAAGATGGAGAGCGGTGGAAAACTACCCCAAAAAGGAAGATGAAACGGAATACGAAAAAAAAAGCCCCAGAAAAAACAATTGGTTCCATAGTCGTAAAGTATATATATATATATACGTGGTACAATCTCATAGAAACGTAACACAGCACATGATAAATGAGCCCAAAATTGAAGACCCCGAAACATCATGAATGGGAATCCGGCGGATGCCCTTTTTTAACAGACGCAAAGGCAGTGTACATTCACCTAAGAACTCACTTCGGGTCTTATCTTCATCGTATATCTGCACAACAAGAGTGGATAGCTCCCAGTTCTTCACATCCCATGCAAAATCAGTCTTCAGACCTTTCCCACGCCACACGGGATGAAATCCGTTGTTGTGGATGGTACCTGTAGATTTTGGCGTGGTGTCAGCATCTGGACCTTCGATAAAGCAAGAGACGAATGGATCCACAATCTCTCCCTTTGTTGAACGTTTTGGTTTTGGTATACAAAACCCAGAAATAACCTCCACAGCCAATCTTCGCACCTGCGAACCGACAACTGCTTCGGAGTCGGACCGCAAGCAGGACGGTTTGAGGAGGTACCCGCAATTCCCGTTATCATAAAAAAACCCACGGTTAAGCCTCCACTCATACGTCTTGGTTGATTGCCAATTCAACGCCACAATCTGGCAGCCGCAGTCCCAGAACAGTTGTGGATGGTAGTTGCTGCTGTCAAATCGAGACCCTGCAGGGTATATGCGACTGAGACACTGTCTATTGATCGTCGCAAACGCCTGTGCATTTGAGAGTGCCATTTTCCTCGCTTTACCTTCCACAAATGAGCTGCACTGGTATGGATGTCGCCTGGAAAGATAGGCAAGGTCCGCCACACCCTGAAAACCGGTAGATTCAATTGACACTACAGAAGAAAGTTTTTCCGATATATTCTTCTCGCTCTTCTTATTCTGTTTACGCCTTTCTTCTCGGATGCGTTCGTACTCTTGCTTGGTCGTGGGAGAAACTTTTACTACCAACTCTCCTTCGTCGTCGTAATCCTTGTCTACACCAGGTTCATCTTTTGCTATCGAACCTCTTTCACTCTTCACAAGAATCTTTCGTTTGAGGTTCTCTGGAGAGAACAGCACCAAAGGCTCTTCGCCAGGACCCCACTGACTCTTGAAAAGCATATCCGCAAAGATTTCACACATAATCTCAGCCATGCGATGCTGCTGCGCCAAACTCGTGTGCACCTCTAGCGAGAGAATAACCGGGTAGTCTGAAACTTCGAAGGCGTACTCCTTGATTACCTCCACGCAAGACCGAAACGAGATCTTCGAGGTCCGAGTGTATCCGTGATACACAATTGGTTCACCTCCAGGACCATCCCAGCAGTCCAACTCTACGCATCGGCATCCACCAAGAAGAGTCTTTTTGTACATCTCCGTTGACGACTTGCTGGTCAATTGGTCCCCCGTGAGATATGTATTGTGCGAGGAATTTATGTAGTAGTTGCAAATTGGCTGATTCATATCGTGGTAAACATTGAGCACTTTCACCTGGTCGACAATGCTGCAGTAATGCGGGTTTTCGAGGAAGCGAAGAAAACTGTTCACATGAATGTCACTGAAAGGGGCACAGCCAACGGCGTCCAGCATTTCCTCAGCCAGCTCACATGTCATATCCTCGCCCTGGGTATCTCGCAGAAATGACACAAATTCATCTCTTGTCATGGTGTTGCGATCTGGGCCCACAATTTCCCTGAAAGAGTATTCCAATTCGGTAAGCTTTGTCAGGGACATGTACACATTCTCCAGTGTGGCATACTTCACGCTTCCATTCTCAGCCTTTACAGTGTCAATGAGTCCCTTCGAGAGGTCGTGGGGAAAATTCATGCCCTTCACAAGTTTCCTTAGTTCACCAAGGCTGATGTCACCGCTGTGATCTGTGTCGTACGTTATCCATACCATCATGAACTTGGCACGGTTCAAATCCAATGTGACGCGATGGCCTTTGGTTGCCGCAATGTATTCTTCAACTGCGTCTGCCGCCTTACGATTGGATGCGCACGACTGGCGAAGAAAAAAGCACGCCTCATCACTGGAGCAAGCCAATAGATCGAGCGCCGCTCCCCACATGGATGCAAAGAAAGCCGCAACGTCACTTGGTGTTAGCTCGTTTTCATCCAAGTAGTTATCCACCAATCGCGTGGCGGCTGGGACAAAGCGAGACATCTTGCCCTCAACAGTCTTCTTTGCAGCGCAGACCCCCATTGCCGCTTTCTTGATGTGATTGTCAATCTTTTTTTTTTCTTTTTATTCGTTTTTTTTTTTTGCGATTGAAACAGACAAGGGGCGAGAATAAAGGCAATATTAATATAAATACATACATATATATATATATATATATATANAGAGAGAGAGAGAAAGAGGGAGTGAGCAGCCACATACACAAGGGCACCACAAGGCCTTTCAGCAGACCAAATGGTTTAAACATTTCTTTTTGTACCTGCCACCTTCTCTTTCCAGGTGTTTTCCTCCTGTGCAGCACGACGGATGGCCTCGCTCAGTCGCTCCAATTCCACCTTCTGATCAAGCATGCTTTTAATCTCCTGGACCCTCTCTTGCAGGTGCAAAAGATCATCCTCAGATTTAATATACTTTTCACGGCCCTCTGCGATCATGTGCCGTAAACGTTGCTCCTCTTCTCGTTTCAGAGCCTCTTTGTGGTGCGTCCGTACCTTTTCCTGTAGGTAACTATCTTTTGCCACCTCTGCCCTCTCAGACCAATAGTTCAGCAACGCGCGAACCTTGGCATCACGAAGACTGATCCTGTATGAAAGGAGCTCCCTCCCCTCGCGACATGAGCGGTCAGCCTTCTGAACACCCTCGCTAAATGCGGATAACTCTCCTTCCGCTTTTCGGACGTCTCTATGGCATTGATGAAGCTGCTCGTGAAGTGCTTCTCGATACAACGCAACCTGATCGCTACAAACATCTTTTTCCCCGAGAGCCTCATCAACAAGACGAAGTAGTCTGGGAGGTACCTCGCACTTTTTTTCTGCTATCATATCTCTTAGAGAGTGCAGCTCATCGCGAATTTGTTCTTCATGTGCATTTAGAGCGTCAATCTGACGTCTCGAAATACCCACTTTCAACGCCATCACGTTATCGTCGGAGGTCACCTCGTCTTTGGCGGCATAATTCTTCTCCCTCTCAAAATCATTCAAGCATTCACTTAGCCGTCGTCGCGCCGTCTCACGTTGCACGAGAAAGCGCTCCACACCTTCTTCAAGATCAGTTCGATTTAGTCCATTGCACTTGGATCCACCGCATGAAAGTGCATCACCTCGAACCAGGGGAGTTGGCACGTGGGTGGAGAGGTCGACCTCAAACTGTTGAGCTATCTGCATGACCGAGACCTCATGAAGCAATTCTATGGATGGAGCATCAAGGACAAAATCTCGCAAATACGTCGACGGGACGACGCCCTTTGCCCCTCTCACATTCTGCCCTATCCACCATCCGCTACGGTGCTCCTCCAGGACTAGAATAAGATCGTCCTTGCAAAGTGACAAATAATGCCGGCCTGTGTTTGCGTAAGCATGGGTTGCCTGCACGATACGCATTTTTCCTTCTCAACAGCAACATTAACGGAAGGACGAGGGCTATATTCACGATCAAGCAAGTCCTTTTTTTTCTTTAACTTTATTAAGCCCATACGCGAGGGCATACATACAAGGGAAAAAAGGCAACCGAACCTGCACAGGCAGACACTTCCGTCCAAGCCAAGCACAGACACACACACACACACACACACACACACACAACGAGATAGAGAGAGAGAGAGAGACCCACTCATAAACCCACACCTTGGCAGTCAAGGCATGGAGACAGATTGTACCGAGTACTCTTTGCCTGGCTCCACGTAGACCTCGCCGTAAGCGCCCGGGAGCAGTATCTCTGGCCGCCCAACAGGCCTCAACACCATATTGTGGCCAAACACATGATGGGGATAAGTGACACCTCCCACCGTCTCCAGGTCGACGCCCAAATTAGACAGTGAGACTTTAAACGCAGACGCAGACCCACCTTCACGCCGGGATGACATTTACCTACTTCAAAGGAGATACATGAGCAGAAAAATAGAAAAAAAAAGAGAGGAGACAAGACAAAAAGAGAACGAAGTTGCCGAGAGCATAAATGCAAGCACCTTCACAAAATGATGTAGCATGCGTGTCGTTACACAAAAGACATCTGCATGGGAGACGTGGTACTGAGGGGAACCCTCCTATTTCCACCTCACCTCTCACCCCCCTCAAAAAAAAAAAAAANAAAAAAAAAAAAAATGTACCAAACAAGAGTGGCACAAGAAATTTATCTCTTTCTCTCTCTCTCTACAGCATACCATAGAGATCCTGAAACGAAGCATAACGTAGAGAGAACACCTCCCTCAGCATCACAAACGGTGAAGAGCCGCCTGGGAGAGAAAAGGAAAGGATGACTGAGCTAACGCCTCCGTGTGCTTTCTTAATAGGTTCCATCTTCTCTACAAAACGCTCCGATACGTTATACACACACGGTTCCCGTATCCGCGTCGCATAATCCATTTCCTTGACTTCTATCGGCTTCCTCTCTTGCATTACAGCAAGATCCGACTTTAAGCATACAAAAGAATTCGGGTCATGAATCACAACAACTTGAAAGTCCCTAGGTTTCACCACCAGTGGACGGTAGAGCTCTCGAGGTGTTGCACCAGGCACAAATGTCTCTTCAAAAAGAAATGATAAACCATGCTTTGCCGCAAATTCTTGGTAAAACTCTCTGTCGAGTGGTGTTAACTCAGGAAACAGGCAATCACGGAGAGAAACAGAATCATATGGGATGGGAAGAACAACGTCCTGTATGTTGTAGACACCTCTTCGTGCATCTTCACCGGTTACATGTTTGTAATCGTAAGAACTCTTGGGAAATGAAGTGGTATCAATAACACTAGAGGAATCGGAGGTGCGCACCCGCACCACGTCCCCTTCAACAACTTCCAAACCCTTCGAGAGCAATCGCTGTGACGTCATGGCATTCCACACAAACTCTGCGGCACTACGTTGAATACGATCACGAACAGGAACACGCTCCCAAATCTTGCGAAGGTGCTCATCCTTCCTCACAGCACCCTCGTGGTATTCGGACAGCTGTTGCAGTAACTCTACAAGCCACTTTTGTGATCGCATGTGTTTGGCCGCATCCGCCCATGACTTCGACACACCCGGAACGGTGCTAGGTTCTGCATTAAGGTATCGCAGGTAGTAATCATGGTGCACCCCATCGCACTCGGCAATGCACTGGAGCAATCCACCCACAGCCTTAAGATAATCTCCTTGGGCGGCAAAAGATGCCATTTCAAAAAATCGGTTCGTACCCACACCAAATGTATCTAAACCAAAATAGTTGATAAAGCCCCTTTCACTTATGAACTTTAGTCGACTGTTCACAAAATCTCGATCACCTTCCACACACCGTAGAGTCATGCGATAGTAATGCCCACAAGGTCTTTGGAGGAGTGAATCCAGACGCTCATTCGAGTGATACTCACGTGGATCAAAAATAAGAGGATGTAGGTTGTAATGACGTGATGCATGCGGAAGGAGCTCCTTTGTCATACCAATGCACACGCCGTATTGTGTAATACAACCAAAAGACCCGCCTGGTTGGTGATGCATAAACATGCAGTCCTGTTGGGGGGACAACACATAGCCTACACGGTTTACAACACTACTGATTGAATGGGAATCTCGATAGAGGACAAAACGAAGTATTGAAAAATCCCGTGGAAGCCTTCCCAACGATCTCACGTACTCACCATAACTCTGCACACGTGGACTAAATGTTTTTAACGGATTACTGAATGGTGTTTCCCGGTTGTCCTCGACAAGAAGAGTTTTCTGACGCGAAATCTTCTGCCATCTTCCTTTTGGGGCCTTTTCAAGTGTCGCGACATTTCCACCCGCATCAATTTCGTTCACTTGAAAGTCACTCGAATGTGCCTTCACAACAGCCACAGGGAGGCGGCTGCCGTCCGGCACCTTAGCGCACACATCACGTAAACGAAGCAAGAGGCCGGAGTCCTTTTCTTCAGTGCTAAGATCGCGACCTGATCGCCAGTCGCTCCGAGACACAGCAATTCCAGTCGTTGGTCTCCGCAGCGACCACCGCACGATGGGGCCTCTCGCAGCAACTTTCATAAGGGTTCGCTAAGCATACATACACATACACACAGACATAGATATATATATATATATGCCAACAGAAAAAAGTAAACAAATAAAAGAACGAGTCAACACATGCACACGCACAGCGACGCAGCCTCAGAAACCCATACGGTTTAAGGGGGAAAAAAAAAACAGTGTAGAGGAAATCGGGGGATAGTGAAGACTAAGAAAGCATCGCCCATGATGTTTTTTTGCCATTGACGTATTGCTGTATTGTTCCATCCACAGCATCAACAGCGTAGGAAGCATTGACTTCATCGTTCCACGGCTGGTAGGGGTTATCAACAAACGGGTGGTACATACTGCTCTCATTTTCTTCTATGCGAGCCGCAGCTTCCATTTGAATCGTCTGCAGATGTGGAACACAATCACCTAGTATCTCGCTATTCAGGTACCCACGCTCCAGTAGCTGATTGCGAATATGCGGTGGAAGTATTTGTAGCTTGTGCTCGTATAGTTCTTCCTCTAACTGCATAAGTGCACCCTCTGTCACGACCAGCCTTTCATGTTTCATTGCGTCATAGACATTAAACCGATTGACTGGAATTGGATTCTTTGGCCCCTTGGGACCTTTCATCCGTTGTTTGGCAGCTGTCTTGTTGTAGTCGTACTGTTCGTCACACAACACGGTAGGGCGAACCACCTTGTTCCTACCGTTAAAAAAACTGCCAAAAAAGAAGGATCGATCAAACTCAGAACTAGAGGTAATGCGAGAGCCCCCATCCATGAAAAGCACACCACCACCTGTATGTCGTACATCCCATGCCATGGTGCGGCAGAGCTCTAGATAGCGCTCCTGTGTGGGTTCCTGCAGGGTAAGTCGGTCCACAATCTGGAGCCGTCCCTGGAGCAACTTGAGGGTCAGCATCATGCGATTGCTTTTACTCCATGTTTTAACGTCCATTGTTGGCATCAGCATGTTCCACGGCTTGGACGGTTTCGTGCGGCCACCCCATGGATATTGATGGTTTTTTCGGTCGCTAACGCGTGGCATTCCCATCCCAGTATTCGGCCAATTTTTCTTTGCCTTTCGCCATATTTCCCGCTTCTCGTAGTCCCATTTACTCGCAAAGTTTTGGCAGCGTACCAACCAATATGTGAGATTCTTACTAAGCTCCTCCACCTCTGGGTACATACCAAAGATGAAGGGATCCAGTTCCCGCGTGTGTGTCACTTCATTCTTAAGGTTAAATACAGGCACCACAATACGTTCTTTCATGGTGCCGTACGTGTAGACGATAGGTCTCGTTGTGTTCAAGTGCGGTAGCTCTGGAAGAGGCTCGGTGAAGTATGGGTGACTGCGCTGTGGCGACGGCATGTACGGCGACACCGGGGGGCGCGTCACAGAGTTGTGCGGGTGGTACAGTGGGAGCGGGTGGGCGCCGGGCAGCGCCGGCCGGGGCCCATCGTACACAAAGTCGCCCTCGTCCCGCGGCGCAATATCGTGGACGCCCGACGTGCGCCAGTCGTATCGGGGACTGAAAATAACAGTGCGGCGTCCCCCCGCCGATGACAGCGCCACAGCGAGAGAAACACGCCGCATTGATCGCCGTCAGTTTTACAGGAAGGGTTCGTTCTTCTTTTTTTTTCTTTTGCGGCTATCTTTCTTTCTGCTACAATTCTCTTCCCCTTTTTCTTCCTTTCACCGGCAGCTTCCCCGCAAGATGCAAAGCAAAGGTATAAAGGGGTGAATACGCATGAACGCCAAAGCCATTTTTTTCACGGCAACTCAACGGGGCAAAGAAAAAAAAAAAACGCAAAACCCACAGTGACGGACTAATGTGCAACAATACACCATAGTCTTCTTGCTGCTCTGTTGGTCTCTCTTAGGGGATGCTGCAGAATGTCGACTTCTTACCAACACGCACACAGCTACCGCTCGAAATCTGTGTTTGACTGCTGGGCCACATGACGCTCCTTAAGATACCGCTCCAGCCGCGCGCTCAGCTTTAGGTTCTCATCACGTGCCTGATTCAGCGCGAGGGTAAGGAACGCGTTCTCCTCTTCGAGCTCGGCGCATCGATCAATCATGTGTCTATTCGTGGTGTTCAGGAGGTTGATCTGTGAATTGGCTGCATTAAGACGATCGAAAAGAACCGGTTCCTCATGAACTTCCTCTCTCTCGCACACAAGTGAATTCGCTAGAGGCTGCAAAACGGTTGCCGCACCACCTGTCGTAAAGCTAGGAAACAGCGCCGCTGCCCTCGCCGTGCGCAATCGCGGGTTGGGGAGAGAGAACGCAGCCTCCACAGCCTCCACTTGCAGAGATGCGTCCACCTCAGTGTCACACAGGCAGCCCACATGCCGCAGTGTCGCACACGGCGCACTCAATGACCGTCGGGTCATTGGAGCCGGAAAAGCCTCCCCCATACAGACTAATCAATAAAATAACACCTAAAATGGCTTTGCAGCCAAATAAATGAAGCGAAGAGCCACTGTTAGAGCCAATTGAAATGTCAACTGGTCTGTGAGTGTATCTATGCGTGCGTGTGAGCAACAACCCCAACCTCCTCAACAGTGTGAAGGGAGCCGTTGATAAAATAGCTACTGCACACCACCACCACCACCACCACCAGCAGCAGCAGTGGCTGTAGGATGAGCAAGGGAGCGTAACATGGCAGAGCGAGTCTCCTCTGCAAAGCTCGTGGCCAGTAGCGACTCTACATCACGCAGCAAATCCGTCACCTCGTCAACGAGAGGCAGCAAAGAACAAGAAAGAGAAGTCGCCACAGAGTGAACCGCATCCGCCTCCTCACGCATCCTAGCAGTGAAACTGATCCATTCATCTGCTGTACGTCGCAGCTCTAACGAGGACGCCTCAGCCATCTCGAGACTTGCACACATCTTCTCAATTGTTGCACGCATCCTCCACTTTATTTGAACCTTTCCTCTTTGGCCTTGATTGTTGAACAACTACGCTGCAAACGGATTCTGAATCCTTCATGTTGGAGAAAAGTAAAGAAGGCGTCCTGCTCTTATCACCTTTTCATTCCGCTTTCTTACTTGCCCATATATGTTTGAACTAATTCCCTCATTCAACACTCCAACAAACAAAACAAAACGCCCCCTGTCTGGCCATATCTCGCTTCGCGGAAGAAATCGCCCCACCCATGTTTACGTCACAGTCAACAGTAATTGTTCGTCGAGTGGTGGAATACACCTATGGGGAGAGAGCGAAGAGGCGCTAGATAAAAAAAAACCTTTTCAAAGCATTTCCATTCCCTGTATCAGAGGTAACTCTGTAAACGAGCGGATGATGGTACGCAAAATCGCCGTAGCGGTACGTGAGTTCTGTGGTGAGCCAGCTACCGTCTCTCCATTCACTCAACGGGGGAATGACACCATCTGCGCGCTGCCCAATAGCACGCCACTCGCCCAGCCCGTCGTCGTCTGACGCGAGCAACTGATCTTCGTACGTGGGTGAGACCTCTATCCCAGGAGGAGGAGGAGCGTCGTAGTCGGCAGCGCCCACATGGCACTCCATGCAGAACGCGGCCTCCAGGTTCCCCCCATTCTTCAGCACCGTTGAGCTCACCCCCTCAGCAGTTTCGGCCGAACGCGCGAGGCGCACCTCCTGCGGCTCCGTCCGCGGCGCTGAGGAGGATCCTCCCGCAACGGATGGACTATGGGCAATGGGCGAAACGTTTGGGCACAGGGGTGGAAGCTTGCGAGGGGTAGTAGAAGCACCGAACCCGTGGTCTTCGACAACAAAGCGTCGCGGCGTTTGCTCCGGCGTGGACGCGCAGCTCTGCTGGTACCGCTCCACAGGATGCGGTGGTGTTCCTGGGGATGTGGCATCTGAGACTTCTAGAGTGACGAAAGAGAAGTCTACGCCGCCCATCCTCGGCGAATTCAGAGCGTCTCTGCATTCAAGACGTTCACGAACAGGCGGGCTGGCTGCTGCCAACACTTCACCAAAGCCGCGAAAATCTTCTCGGGTCCCTAGGGATGACAAGCACTCCTGAAAAGAAGGGAGATTCGTTCGCCATTGTGTCTTAAATGGGTTCCTTTTCGGTGTTCGCTCAGTGTTAGCTGCGTGCATCACACGTTCGGTGCCCCTCCGAGAAAGATAAAAAAAGCACCCATGTTGTGCATAAGAGAAAACAAGAAACGAAGATACACAAAAACAGCAAAACTTCCAAGATACCACAACCTTCACAAGGCTTATATATATATATATATATATATATATATANTATATATAACCACTTATAGAAAAATAAGCAAAAGGCTTCAGGTGCAGAAAGTGACGGGTCATAGGCTTCTTTCGTGCAACATTAACTGCAGAGTGCATGAAAGGAATAAGTGACTCCCTACCATGGTGTCCGGCACGGATGGCATACCGCCATTCCACACATCAAGAAGAGATTGGAGCTTTCCTACCTCAGTGCACTTAAAGGAGGACGTGCAATACAAGATGTAATCATGTGTACCAACAGCAAACTCCTTACAGGTCAGAATACCCTCCTTCGGCAACTTGCACTCCATCACTAAAGATGATGCTGTTAATGGAAAGAATGTAGTAAACTGCGGCTCATCGCACGTTGGCCTTGCAAACGGCGACGAGAGGGAATGATCACACCATGTTGTGAAATCAACGATAGCATTCTTCGACGTATCAGGACCCTTTTGAGTTCCCGGTTCGGGGTGCAGGAAGCACTTCGGAACTGTGAGAATCTTCAGCTGTGGGTTTTTCGCTAACAGTTCCTTCGTAGTACAAGGGGTCTGGTTGTGGGGACAAGTTGCATAGGCGCTACGGAAGAAGCTCCTCGCTCTCCCTGTTTCAAAGTTGTCGTATCCATACGATATCCCATGCACATGGACGACATGTTCCGACGAAGAGGGTGAAACAAGGTCCAGTAAAGGTGGAGCATCTCTCTCACGTTTCTCCACCCAATTTAACCGGAAATGTCGCTTAGCACCGTGCAGAGAACAGGGAGTTTTGAATGAAAATATTATTTGACTGGCAGATATTTCCACAGTGCCCCTAAGCGGCTGCTCATCCTGAAGTGTCGTGAGTTCCCAGTCATCGACCCTGTCAATGGGGAAGTCCGTCGTCTCAATAATCACTTTAGTCAGGTGGTGGAGCTGACCAATACGTGCTAAGCGCACCACCAGAAAACAAAAGCGGCGTACGGCGCACCCATCGAAACCCGTGTGGTGCACAACCTCATCCCCCTCCGCCCGACTCACCTGCGCCACGAACCTCTCCTCGATAACATTGGTGAAGCGGGTCAGGTAGTCGTAAGGAGCCGTGCCAGGAGCGGATTTAAAACTACCGAGAATCACGACTCGCTGTGTGTCCCAGAGCGCACTGAAGTTGGTGTCCTCGTAAAGAAGCCGAAACATCTCACAGATCAGAGCACACCTAAAGGCATCTGATCCTTCTGGGGTCCCTGAGAGATCACAGTTGACTACAATAAAACGGATGGTACGGCCCGCATCATCAGCATCAATCATCTCAAACAAGGAATATAGGGCATTAACGCATGACAATGACAAGAGAAGACTAGATGCTGGCAAGCTATTCACAACACCGTATTCCGTGTCTGCGCGAGCCAACACACGTGGAAGGAGATCAATGTCTCTTTTCTCGATAAATTGCACACGATTCCGGTTGTACGCTATTGTTAGTAAATCAAAATGAACAAACCCGTAGACCTCTGAAAGAACCTTCTTCATCGTTGATTTTTGAGATACGTTTTGCAATGCCACAACATCTGCAGCTTCTTTGAGGACAATTAAATACAGTTTCTCAATTGTCTGCTGATTCGACAATGTACTTTTCCACCACAGCTGTCCAGTTTTTTCTAATTCCTTCAAGGTTTCGATTTTGTCCAAATGGTACGTCGCAAATTTTAATCCTTGTGGCTCCGTCATCTCCTTTCCTTTCCCTAGGCTCTGAGCATGGCTGCGTGCCAGCAATATATACATAAATATATATGTAGAGAGAGAGAGAGAAAGAGAGAGTGGGTGTGTGTGAGAGAGAGTGGGTGTGAGAAGACAAGTTCGGAGACAGATGGAAAGAGCAGCCGCGGGGGTACACGGAAAGTAGTCACCAGAGGAAACAACTCCCTGAATGAGTGAGAGCCACACACATAAAAACCTCCTAAAAGAAGAAAAACTACAGCAGGTTGCATTTACTCTTCTTCTTTTTCTTTTTCACAGGGGCGGGCGGCGGCAGAGTTGGTGCTGCCTGTATTTCTTGCGCAGCGCCACCCCACAGTGGACGCTGCACCTCACCACCCGGCGCCTCCTCAACGCGTGGGGCCCCCGCACCGTTGGCGGTCACGTGCTCGGCGGCCGAGGCCCCGCCACTTCGGATGGTGCGGACGAGCGTCTCGAAGACTTCCTCCGCCATCCGCCGGTTTTTTGCCGTCACTTCCAGAAATGGGCACTTTGTCTGCGAGGCAAACTGACTGCCCTCCTCTGAGGCTACAGCCCGATAATTCGTCTCGTCAATCTTGTTCCCCACAACCACGCAAGGAACCGGTTGGTCGCCTTTCACGCGGCGAAGCTGCGCGTAAATTCTCTTAAGCTGCTGAAAACTCTCGGCATCAGTAATGCTATACACGAGAACGAACCCTTGTCCTTTCTTTAGATATTGATCACGCATCGCACCAAACGCGTCTTGGCCAGCCGTATCCACTATTGTCAGCACTGCTGGCTCGTTGTCAATATCGATTGGCTTGCGGTACACGTCCTCGATGGTAGCATCATACTTGTCTACGAAGTGGCCTTGGATGTACTGGATGGTAAGACAACTTTTCCCGACGCCTCCACCGCCCAATACAACAACGGGAATATCTGGCATCAAGGCCGCAGTGATACAACCAAAAGCAAAAAAAAAAATCAACTACGACGATAAAAGTTTCTATGTGAGAGTCTGTGTGTGTGTGGGTGTTATGCCGCAATATCTAGTGGAAACCCCTCCCACTTCACGAGGCAACTCCGTACTTCCTCGGGCTTCATTAAAATAATTTTTTAAAAAGCAATGAAACAAAAACACAAAAAATAGCAGGCAGGGAGTAGAACAACATAACGGCCCACAACAGTGGAAGAGCGCGTAGAGCATAAGACGCACACATATGCGCCTCGAGACAACCTGTAGACACAAATGTATAATCTCACATTGACTAAAAAAAGGCTTCAACAACAGGAGCGCCCCCACCCCGCCCCTCCTCCGACAACAACAACAAAAAAAAGCAGCACGCCTGTTTGTTTTCTTGAAAATGTATACTACACAAAGAGAGTCATCTGCAAAAAAATACAAAATCCCCTAGTGAATAATTACATTGGTTTTGGTTTTCTTGCGGCCTCATCTACAGGAGGCCTCCTCTTTTTGTCACCCGAAAAAGGAAGTAAATAGACAAAGGGAGAGCAATAGCATTTACTACGGCGCACGCCACGAGGGGGACCCAAATACAGACACGCCCTTCGCATTTGCGGGTGTCCCAGCGGCCCTGTTGTCTACTGTAGTAATCGTACAAAGGACCAAAAAGAGCAACATTGAATATCAAAGGGGAAACGATCCCTGCGGTATAGAGCGCGCTGTAGTGTTTTCCGCAATTGTCAGGGGCAAAGAGACCCTTGACGATAAGAATGGTACTCCCCCACGAAACCCCAGTGGCAAGACCAACAATGAAGAATGGTACCACCAGGGCATTTTGGGGCATTCCAAGAAACAGTGGGAGGCCAATGGCATTTAGAACGGGGGCGATACAAAAGAGCACAGATACAGATATCTTCTTGCGCAAGAGAAAGGGGTGAAGGGCTCCAACAATCACGCGTCCCACCGCACTGGCAACGCCGTAAATGGACACAAAAACAACATTGACTGTGGAAGAGTAACCGTCAAAGTTCATAGCCTCATATATTTGGCTACTGTTTGTTGAAACCACGGTTGCTGAGCTCCATGAGGCAAAGCACACGTACCACATAAGCCATAATTCTCGTCGTCGCATGTTGTACCACAAGGATTTTGAATTTAGTTTCACCTCCTCTCTACCAGCCTCTGACTCAACTGCAAAGTTATCGCCCGACTGAGAAGACCACCCCTTCGACGCGGGTCGTTTCCAATCATCTACCTCCTTGGTGTCCTTCGTGGGCGCAAACTCACGTGGTTCCAAAGGTTCCATCTCATTCTTTTCCCGAGGAGCGTCTTTGTCGTTTAGACTGTATTTTGGACAATTTTTGATAGACAAGAGAGAAGTGGATGCCTTCAGCCTTGCGTTATCCGGGGTTGTAGGCCCCTCAACCATCACATCTCTTGTGATGACAGAGAGCTCTTCTTGTGTAAGAGATGATGAAGGCTGCGGTCGATATCCCCCAATGTTCCAAGAATAACTTGGCGTGATGAAAATCATAGAAGAGAAACTCATAACCAAGACGATTGTAAAGATTCCAATAATCAGACGATCGGAGTCCGACATCAAATGGTAATTTTCGAGCAGCGTCGCCATCAATATGTAAGCAATAGAAAGAAGAAGAACGCATGTCCCCACGTTGAGCGGAAGCCTAAACAAAGGGGACTCACCTCCACCGCTCCGGACAACATCTTCATCAGGGATGTTAAGACCCAAGCAGTACGTCTTTTCGGTTGGTAGACGAACAAACAATGTGCCGAGTACCCCAACCGTCAAGGAGTAGATCACCAAGAAGAAGAAGAAAGGTCCAATACCCTCCACACGCGTCTCAAAAAAAGCAATGTATATCTGTGCAATGATGGAGCTTCCAAGCCCCATGAAAGTCTTCTGTATGAGTATCACACGTCCCTGGTAACACGAAAAGGCATCTAGATTCGTCAGGACGCTACCAGATTCATAAAAACTGGCTGAAAACTGTGAGATACCGTAGAAAAGGCACATAGTCCCGATGTTTGTCCCAAGCAGTGGGCGTTCCATATCAAAAAACATCAAGAACATGCCAAGCCAACCAATCATATTCAATATAGTCCCTACCAAAAGGGTTGGCATGGGGCCCTTAAAGTCATACAGATACCCGGTAGGTAACGAGAAGTAACTTAAGATGACACCCATAGTGGAAACGACATTCACCTGTGATTGATTGTACTTGAAGGCTCCTTTTTTCATGAAAGGGCTGAATATGCTGAAGCAGAAGCATGCACCATTATTGAGGCAGATGAGAATGCTTACGAAAAACTGAAAGAACCAGCGACGCTCCTGGGGCCACTCAATACGGCACCGGCATACCCTAACATTTGACTCTATCATTAGTGGAAAGATAAATAGATTCTCTTCACTACTGCTACTGCTACTGTTCCTATTCAAGTGCCGCACTTGAACATTCGTCAACAACAACAACAAAAATCAAACAAAGTGAATAATAGAGGTTTTAGAGGTGGGAGTGCAAGAATAAGATCACACTAGAAATAAAATTAAACAAGAAATCCACATTGTTGAATGACATTTCATTTATGGGATGTACATTTCAAGGATTTACATCGGCTCCACAACGGCCTCAGCGCCGTCTGTACCCTCCTCTGTTTTGCTTCGGACAAGGTGAGGCGGTGGGCGGCGAGTCGTCCCCGGGACAAACGAATTCACCAATGTGGGGCCCAGCAGCACTGCCCCACCATCATGTGCGGTAGGTGGCAAGACGTCCGCCTCCTCTAAAGTTTCAAAGTCTACTGTAACAATGGTGGTGCCGCCCTCGTGCGCAACAGTGAGGTCCACCGACATCGCTCCAAGCGTCTGCGTCCCTGATAGCTCCACCTGTGCCGTAGTGGAAAGACCCGCCGCCAAGAAGTGCCGCGGGTAGTGAACGCGCAACAGCGTCTTATTACCTGGAGAAAGTGTGATGCGATAGCGACATGGAACTGTAGAAGTATTCAACAGTGTCAGAGGAACAGCGTAGCGGTAACCTCTCATAACCCGTCCAAACGAAACTGTCAACGGTGATACCGATAGTGAAGGGAGAAAGTGACGCTCCTGTGACGGCATCTCCCTCTTCACGAAGGAATGCATAAACGGTACACCACCACCCTTCCCGTCGATATGCACAACCTCGGTCGCCGGAGGTGCCTCAGCCGCGACTGCAGTCGTCTTCACATCGCCATCTGCTCCAGAACAATTGACAGCTGTGTCGTCATTGTTCACCTTCAATGCAGCCTCATTGCTCTCCGCTGCAACGATTAAACCTGTAGAGTGCCAATAATTGAAACTGGAGCGCTGCGTTCTTTGCGGTTTCCTACATTCTGACAGGGTGCGCTCGACCTTCGCCTCAGAAGCACTGTTATTTCGAGATGACTTAATGCCTTGTTTTTCAGGCACGGATTGAACCACAGTCTCTGATTCTGCTGTTGCTCTTAAAGCAACTTCAGCAGCAGAAGCAGGGGGTAGTGTCCGCATCACCTCCAACCACGCTTGATCTTCATAAGAAAGAAGACGTTCGTTGCGCAACAAATCTGCGAGAGCTGACGCCTCCAAGGGTGCATCAGGCTTCGCCGTAATGAGGTGAACCGCACTAGTTGCCTTCTCCACTTGCAATTGTTTTGCGCTCCTCAAGCGGGGTATAAGAGCGAACTCTCGAAGTGATGCTGCCAGAGGGATTACGGTACTATACGTTTTCACTGTTTCTTCGCAAGATGGCTGAAGAAAGAGGATGTGCTCTTGAACAATTCCGTTAGCAAAAGAAGCGCCCAGAAGCGGTCGCGAGTACGCCGGGTCGATGTTCTTCTTCAGGCGATGCAATAGCACACTTAAGAGCCATGGGTTCATGAAGAGCAAAACTCCCTCTTCGTTACTTCCCCCACGTTTCCTAACCACACCTCGAAGCAGGTCTCTGTTTTTTTGAATGCCCGGGCCTAGTAGACTGTCAATTTCTCGCTCGGCATACCGTGTACAGCTTGAGGCTGTCTCACTTATAAATGGCGGATTTGCACGACGAAGAGAATCCCCACTGATCACAGAGGGCGATACAGACAAGTGGGCCCTGTGCAGTGCTGCATCGTCAAACTTCCCTCCAGTCTCTTCGTAGCATTGCAGAAACCTCTCGCTGAGGACCTCTTTCTTCTTGAAGACATCTTCTCGCACCTCCCCACAACGCCCAAAAGGCGAGACGCAGTATTCAGTGGACTGAGCAGAGCCAACAAGGCCACCAAAGGCACAGTCAGCTGTGTAAACATTCCCGTCATGCATGGGTCGCACATGCAGTGTATGCTTTTTCCAGTCCAATGTGGCCTCGCCACCATTTTGGCTGTGCATCACTTGCAGCACCTGCCCCACAACATCCATGACAGTTTCCACGCGGTCAACAACAAAGCCTATACGCCCTGCCTCGGAATTCACATGAAGATCTGGGAAGCCTGCGAAGTGCCATGTGAACCCATCCTCTGTACCGGTGCAGGAGCACCCCGAGCCGTACACGACGCCTTCGTGCTGCTGCCGGGTCCCCCACATAACCTGTATCCCGTCCTGGCGCACCACCAGTTGCTTACCAGTGATCGGGTCAACTTTTGTAGCAACAAGCAACGGCTCCAATGACTCCTTTCCACCATCTGTTCTAACCACCAGGCGCTTACCTGATGCACTGACACGAAGCATTATGCCTTCTGCGTTTACAGTCACGTAATTTCCGAACACGTCCATGGAAACACGGTATCCGTCCAACTCTGGTGAGTTTACCACTGCACAACCATCGGAGTACAAAGTCACTGCCTCAATGTAGTGAACACGAAGAGTTCGAAGGCCGTTACCCTCCCACACATCCACCACCAGGTCAACCAGTGTGGAATGAAGAACGCTTCTAACAACAGCTAGATGCATGCACTTCTTTTCAGCATCAAAAGTGATAGCTGTGCTATCCCTCAGTAAGGCCCTCGTAACCGTCTGCGGGGGTAATTTTTCCCGCTCGCTCGGAACAGGAATCTGCGAGATGAGCGCCTCCTCCAGCGCGGCTAGTGTCGGCGGCGGTGCCTTTTCCTTCGAGCCTCTCGGCGCCTTGGCCTGCTCAAGTGCGTCGTACTGCGCCTTCGCCTCTAGCTTGGCAACCTCCAATGCCTTATTGTACGCTGCACGCTCCACCGCACCGGTGTTGTCTGCCACGACCTCGAAGAAGAACCGCACCGCTTCATCAACGCAGAGAAAGGAGCGCACCCCACTTGATATCACGGAGGGCACCTCCTCTGTCGCCGGGACATTCAGCGTCAGAAAACCAAACGTCACACCCCCCGGAGCAGCGACACTGCAGTGAACCTGTTCTGTGTTTCCCACAGCGCGTTGAACCTCAATAGTGGAACCATCATCGGTAAACATCCACTGCACCTCCTGTGTCGCACAATGAGCTCCAGCTCCCGACACAATCAACTCCTGAACAAAATTTTCGCCACAACGGAGCCGCCGCAATGTGTCCTCATACGCGCGGCGGCGGCGCAGCGATGCATCAGCCACTTCCACAACATCCACTGGAGGAGGCTCCTCAACATTCTTTATTTTTTTCGATCGTTTGGCTTTAGGAACCTCCATTCCTTCGTTCCCTGGTCCATTCTCTTCCTCATCTTCCTCTTCTTCTTCTTCTTCCTCTTCTTCTTCTTCATTGGGTTCATCCTCATCGCTGTCCGGCGGTGGCGGGTTGTAGTAGAGCGCCTCGCTGGCACAGTGCTTGTGCCACTCCACATAATCCGCGAAGCTCGTTGAGCCGCGGAAGGCGTACACGGAACTCTGCGTGCGCGGTGTGCCGTCGCCGCGGTATAGCACCTCAACGTCGCAAGATCCCACGCTTGTATGCGCAGTTCGCCAGCTGTAGGACTTATTTATCTTCAAGCACTGTTCAATTTCCTTCCGTCTCCCCAAGCTAACCACGCCAAGTGTGGTCATGTCAGCCACCAATTTCTCTGCTTGCTCCGCCTCAACACCGAAGCATTCACAAAGAAGAGAGGAGACGGCTTCCCTAGCGTCTATTGACGCAATATCATCCGTGGTTTCGGCTGCAGCTGGAAAAGAAGCGCCAGTTGATTCTTCATCCAATGGTAATGTTGACATCTTTCGTGTCGTCAAAGCCGCTGATGACACGACAGTTGAGAAAGGGTCGTCTACTGCCTCCCTTTCATCAGAGCCCGAAAGGCGCTTTAAGTACGCAGAACTCTCCCCTTGCAAAGCAACATCAAAAATATAATTTACGAATGCAGTAGCGTACTCTTTGTTTTCTAGCATTTGTTGTCTTTCTCGCTTCGCCGCAGTGAGATAAGGCTCTAACAGATGAGGCATCGGCATGGAGAGCGTAGCCGCAATCTGCAAAGCACATGCTGTGCGGAAGGTGCGTCTGTCAAACGAGCTCAACTTCCCCTCCCCTAGTGTTGCATCGAACACGGCTCGGTGCACAACGACATCCTTCATTTGCTTGGGATCGGCATGAACAACCGGAATAGGTTCAGCACTCCCCGTGGAGGCTACAGGGGCAGGTGAGGTCTTCTTCTTGTTGCTGACAGACCTCTTTCGTCCTCTCTCTTCCACCGGCGATGCCACCACCTCTCCGGCTTGTGGATAACTAAGCGGAAAGTACGGAGGGACTATTACCTCAACGCGCGTACGTTTCCACTCACAGAATCCAGCGTAGAGCTCCTCGAGCATAACAACAGCGTCCATCACTGCTCCAAAAACCGCATCTTCAGTACCCTTCAAACGGTAAACCACAGCTGGTACCGCTGCAGACGCTGCTGCTGCTGCCGCATCCCCAGTGGTATTCGCTTTTGGAACAGCGGGCAACGCCTCAGTTGGGACATCGTACAAGTGGACGCAAATGTCCTTCAGATAGGGCAGCGGTTGCTTCGCCCCCGCCAGGTACTGCTGCAGTTCAGCTTCCAGTGACAGACGCATCTTATCTTCATCTTGTGCATTTCTTTCCTTCTGCAACGACTTCTTTGTGTCTTTCTTCCCCTTCCCCTTGGTCACCTCAGCCACATGCAGCGGGCTCTCAGCGGCGGCAGAACCACTGAGCACGACACGGCTCGTCAGCGACACAACCGCGTGGAGGCACAGCCCACAGTTGTGCAGCTCCGTGACCTCTTCCACTGTGGTGGGGTACGTGGGGAGGTACACGTACAGCCGCTCGCGGCCGTCGCCCTCCTCGCTCGACGCGGCCTCCGCGGCGGCCTCCTCCAACTCCTGCTTCGCCGCCTCCGCTGCCTCCGCATCGCTGAGGCCATCCTCGACATAGAGGGCGACGATGGCGCGGTACCTCGCCTCACGTGCGCATTCCTCTTCGCGCCGCTTCACCTCGCGGTCCACTGCGATGCGCACGTAGTCCTCGTAGAGGAGCGCCGCGACACTCTTGGCGCTGTCGACGGGCTTAATCCGCCGGTCGCTCTGTCGGCCCCGCGGCTCCTGCGCCGGGATGCTGGCGGAGCGCCGATCCAGCACGTGCAGTTTCCCCGCGAATGCGGGGTCGCGTGTCATTGCATCGACAATTTTGGGGAGACACACATTCCTTGGAGTCGGCACAGAAAACGTGAACACTAACGGATTGAAGCGCCTCAGTGCCTCCGCTTGCAGGTCTGCGTCAACGGCTTCTGGGGCAACCGCACCCGTCATTCCGCGCGAATCCAGTGCGAGCAGCAGCTATGGGCACCTTGGCTGATGACGGGGAAGCCAAAACGAAGAAAACAAAACGGAAGGAACAAGGAGACAACTGATAAGCAAAGGAAAAAAAAGCCAAAGACGAATAAAACAGAAAGTTTTTTTTTTAAAGGGGGTGCGCTCTCACCCCCAATAAATAGAGGTCAACGCAACGGATGACAAAGCTTCACGAAAAAAGAAAAAAAGGAAATCTATCCGCCAAATATCATTAAGACAACTCTTTCTTTCTATCTACATCCGCATCGTTATGTATTATTCACTGATGTCACTGTGGCCTCGCAGAAGCAAGGGAAGCCACGATCGAGCAAGCGCTATTATGCTGTTCCAGGTGTCGTTGTTGTCTGCGGGAGACAACCACCCCAGCACACAGTGGACGAAAACGACAGTAAACATCGTAGCGGTGACACGACGCGTTGTAGTGAATACTAGCACCCCCAGAGCCAGGGGTGCTGTAGCGACGCGCATGACATCACTGCGATTATCAAATACCGCTTGCATAAAAACAAGCAGAACAGCCGACCACTGTTTAAAAGTTTGTCTGACATGCAACAGTAGCTTCTCGGCGAACGGTTGTTCGGCAACACTGAAATTATCCACAACACGGGGGCAAAGTGCCGATTCCAAGACTGCAGCGGGGAGATCCGTGAGTAGCCATGTCGTGAAGAAGTAGAACGCAATACCGTTCTCAGCAACACAGGGGCTAATCGATGCTCCAACCACAAGCAAAACAGCAGACGCATGAATCATCAAATGCGTCATATCGGTGCACCACTTTACAAGAAAAGGAGCAAAAATGATTGGTGTGGTTATGACTACTGCCATGTGGATACCAACAACAAAAAAATCAAGGTGAAACGCTCGGCGGTCCGTAAAAGGGTACATACATTGGTTCATGGAGGCACAAAGGGTAGTAAGTGCGACGGGAATGAAAACGGCAAACTCGTGATAGCGCCGACGAAGAAGCCATTTTTTGTACGCGTTCACAGTCTGTACGGCGGGAATAGTCTTTGATTTACGCACAACTTTGAATGACAACAAGCCGACGAGAACTGCGATGGCGAGCTCTATAGCAGCCATTAAAAGTGACACAGACGCCACTCCATCTCCGTAATCACCAAGAGCGCCGCCAAATATCATGGCAGCCGGGAGGCTAAAAGTAGTTACCCGCTTCACATCCAAGCCTTTTGCTGCCAGTGGCAGTTCTTGCATGGCAAGGGTGCCGAATATTCTGATATGGCGAAATAAACCATTCACAATGCGTGCCGCCAGAAACAAGTAGAGTGATCCCTCACGCAAAGCCATTGCACTAAGGAAAATACTAACTGCTGTAGCGAGCAGCGTTGCTGCATACGCAGCGAATCCACCAACACGCCTCGCAAACCGTTCAGCTATGGGCGTACTCCACAACTGCGGAAAGAATACAAACGATTGAGCCAGCGCCAGTGTGGCGCGTGAGAGCGGAATAGCCTCACTTTGGAGTGCGACAATGGGGATTAAAGAGAAGTTTGCAAGCGTGTCAACGCACGCCGCAAGATTAAGAACAAGGCCAGCGTAACTCCCATGCGTCCCCTCACTCTTTGTCAGCGTCCCCGCCTTGACCCTTTTCGAAGAGCGTGTTTTTCCCGCTTGCGGCATCGCGGACACTCTTCTAGAAGTCACAGTCATCCTTGTCGCACACGATCACAGAGAGTGCCACGATTACTTCTCTTTTCCCCTCGCTCTCTCCCTCTTTCTGTAGTTCACTGTCCTTGAAATAAGAGCCTTCTATAGAAATTTTTCGCTACTAACGAAGGAGAAAAAAACACTACGGGGAGCAGGGAAATAGGACGCACGGCCTCGCACTCAATCCACGCACGGAAAAATACCCCTCACAGACAGTGTAGAGATATTGTACAAAAAACCATTCTTTACATGCTAACCACGGAACAAGACAAATCCACATCTAGCATTTTCTCTCCAACTGGCTAAGAGCCTCACAGACAGATGATGTCAGCGGCTGGTAGTCGTCGGCGCCACTAGCGATGCGCTGCAAACGCCCCTTTGCGCTGAGGAGCTGCCGCCTTCCCATCGGGTGCTCGGCGACGTTGACAATTGTCTTGACAACGTTGACAAGGACGTCGCGCTCCTCCTCCTCTTCCCGCATCAGCAGCGCAAGAAGAACCTGCGCAATGCCATCATCCACCGCCTGCTGTTTCCCCGGCTCGTAGATGGTAAGCTGCGCAACCGCGCCAGTGACGGCTGTGCGCACCCGCAGGTTGTCGTGTGTCATGTACGGTACCAGCGCCACGAGAGTGCCGCTGTCGACCGCGGCTTTTTTGCCCAGGCGATAGGAGGCGGCCTGTGTTACCACCTCCGCGGCCTCCGCCGCAACGAACGGGTCATTTCTCGCCAGCGCCGCAGTAACCGCCCTCATGCCGGCCGCTTTGATGAACGGGATGAACGCCTCCTTTACGTCAAATATCGTCACAAGGGCGGAGCAGGCCATTGCGGCGACTTTATCCTCATCGTGGCGCAGCAGAACGATGCAGCGCTCGATGAGGCCGTAGCCAACAAGACGCCGCGTGGCCTCGTACGCGTTGTACGCCGCGCGGCACACAATCACCAGACGCAAGGCTAGCACAATAACGTCTGATGAAGGATCATCGAGGGTGTTGAGCAGCTCGCGCAGCGTCGCCCTATCGTCGTCCATAGCGAGAAGCATGTCAAGCGCCTTCGGCTCCCGCAGAAGAAGTGCGAGAGCCTCAGCGGCCTTGCACCTCATCTCCTCCGCCTCATCGTGGTGGAGTGTGGAGAGCATCAGCTCGAGAAATCCGTAGCGCAGGCTACGAATCACGTTCTCCCGCTGCATTACGTACAGCTCGAGGAGGTGATCCACAGCCTGCCGTCGCCTCGCCACGTCGTCGCTCAGCATCCACACGCGCACCTTCTCATACCCTAACTCGCCGTAGGCACGCGTGAAAATCTCCGGGTCGAGCGGCCGGGGGTGCGGCCTCATCTCGTGCATCGCAATGCAACGCTGGTTGCGTTCAAAGCGGGTCAGATCGTCTACTGCGCTGGCGTCGGCGATTGGCTCGCCCTGCAGCCTGCGAATAACGGACCACATAGAGCCAACAGCGCCACTACGTCCTGCAGCTCGCACCACAGAAGAAAGAAAGGCAGTTGCACATGAAGAAAGGTATATACATACAAAAATATGTTCACATAAAACGACAAGAGCGCGTCGCAAGAGGAGGCGGGGAATCGCACCAGCAAAGAACAAAAAAAAACGGGCATTTTCAAAAGCAGTCAGTCCCATGATGAACTTCACCGCAGCAGATGTCACAACATTCGACGCGTATTTCACGCGTAAAGCGGCAATACGCATGGAATCGTTGATCCATTCATCATCATCATCAATCGGAAGAAAACGAGTTTTTGCGTGGTACACAAATCTTCTAACGTTTCAAGACATCAAACGATACGGTTTTTTTTTTTGCTGTCTGCTTCCTGTATCAATGGTGCATACCAAACACATCTCTGCTGGTCAAAATGCTTCCATTAAACGTTCATCCATTCCGGGTATAAACGGCAGAAGATGGCCAACATGTGCACCAAACAAACCAGAACGGCACGCCAGTCGTCTAGCAGCCGCAGTAATCCTTCACCACCTCAGTCACTATACTACGGTGCTGTTGGTGTTTGTAGGGAAGACGTCAAGCATCCCTATGTGCTTGTTGCTGTGTCTCACGGGAGAGACCCACACTGTGGTACACATACTACCCCCACCACCGCCACACAATGTACTGGAGTCCAACGATCCGAAATACACCACACCACACCATTAAGAAGTCAGCAGGAGTAAACCACGCGGGCGAGAGGATTGGTGCGCCAACACGAACAAAGACAGAATACAGCACTGTATGCTAGGGGACGAGGAAGAGCAGCACGGAGGGGGGGAAAAAATGGTTTCCTGTGAATATAAAAACGCGCGTCAAGATAAAGATAATAAAGATTTTAAAAATTCCACACAAAGCACGATTGCAATGGTGTCCCGTTTGTTTTCCATTCATAGCACCTCAAGCGCGACCTGAAGGAAAGAGCAGCACGGAGATGACAAGGCGCATGCACGGCAACACCGAACCCGCAACTCCAACGTGCCTCACGCACCGACCAGAAAACCCAAACACTGTTCGCCACAGCACCACACTCAAGAAGCAAGAATGAGAAAGGGATATACTCAAAGAAAAAAAAAAAGATTGAAGAGGGCGTCGCACAGCATCAAGAGAATACTCCGCATCGTAGAAACAAGATATGTCGATAGGTGGAAGGAAAGAGAGGCAACTTCCAGGTAACTAGACCTTCACACCTCTTTCACCTGTACGAGTTGCCATGAAAGAAGCAAAGCTCTCCTCTACTGAGCGAAATGTGGCCGATTTGACGTCAGTGAAGAAAAGCTCCTGGCCACCCACCTGGTGACAGCACACTGCACCACAGGTTCCGCGTTCCCTGCCGTAACAGCCGAAGGCTGTGCGGCCCAATACAACGCGTGTTACCGGTAGAGTAGGAAAGACAAAGGAATCAAACACCATGCTATCCCCGTACCGACGCTGCGAACACAACGCATTTCCAAGCAGCGCCTGTGCATATGGTATCTCTTTCACCAACTGCGCTTCCCACACAGCCCCATCGTCTGTCGCCATGCCGTCAAGACGACCAAGAAGTGTTGGCGACCCGGTGGTAAGTTCGTGGCCGATGCAGATGGGGCCTTCTACGCGCCCACCACAACGTGGTGGGCGCTGTGGAGTGTCACGCTCCGCCACAGAGGAAGAAAGCTCCTCCATGTCATGCTCACGCTCCGCCATTTCACGCAAGGAAATCCTAACCAGTTCATCCCACACGGCGTCCTCATGTGGTCTCTCAACATGAGTGCTTCTTCCTCTACCGAGGAGCATCACCAGATGCACATCCCCTATTGTCACTGTCAATGAGCGGTAAAAGAGACCACTAACATCGTCTTCACTTCCCTGGTGCACAAGACGAACAACAGGGGCTGAAAGGTATCGCCATGCCAGATGCAGCGAAGACTGGCGGAAGTTCGTACAAACAACGCGGCCCCAAAGGTGAGACAACACCCTGGAATGCTTTCCTCCACCAAACATATCATCGGCCAAAGGCCCTATAGGAAGTTGCAGGTCCTTACCAACACATGTGCCATGGCGCGCATCGATGGTTAGCAAAGACGTCAGGTAGGGGTGGCAGTCACTCAAAACCACTTGCGATCCAACCAGTAATACAGTCGCAAAGCAGCCACCCACCATTGTACTAGCCGCCAAAGCCCTTTGGAAGCTCCAATGCAACTCCGATGCTAACAGAAAGGTTTGCCTCGACAGCGAGGCTACCCGAGGGGCGGGATTCAGAAATCCAGGTCCATACAGGGAATACCCCCAATCACTTTTTTCTTTTCGCCAACTCTCACAATTGCCGCACATCAAAAGTTTCCAATCAGGTTGTAGGTTTAGTGTCGTCCCACCAGCAGAAAGGGGGTTAAAAAAGAGCTCGCTAACCATATAGAACAGCTGCTCACCGATAGTACGACACCAGCGTCGAAACTCTTCCGGCAACTGACCAATACGGACGCCATAATCAACCCGGGGACCTTCCCGAAACTCAATCACATCAAGCATCCGCTGCACACCGGACCGAATGTGTGAATCTGGAACGTTGTCAGGGAAGCCGATTGCCACAGACACTGGGCAATCACACCTATCCAAGCTCCCATTCTCCGGATTCAGCACATTCAACGGTGTGTTATTCAATGCCAGAAGGCATAATGCTATCTTTACACCGTCAAGGCACACTATGCAACAGTCGCTGCCCCACGCGTCATGCATCCTGCAATCAGCAATACAAAAAGAAGTTACAAATTGCATTAAAGGACCAAGAAAGCCACGGCGAAGAGACTCCGGAAATGGGCTGAAAGGTGTATCTAGCGTTTCATCCCTATCGCGAGCATCGGGCCTCGGATGAAACATCCAACGGGAGTGGCTCAAGTAGATAAGCTCGTTTCCACCCTCAACACAAGATTTGTGGCAAAAGATGCACAGGAACCGCGAAAGTAGTTCACGGAGAGGCAGAAGATGGAGATCCTCTGGGTATGGCGCGCTACACGAGAACCGCATCGTTTCAAACCGTGATTGGCCAACTAAATACGGATCGCACGACCGCAGAACGCCTAGCTCCACCAACGGTGTGGCGTATCGATGGTACGCCTCTTGGCGGTCACAAACAAAAAACAGTGAAAGCGAGTTTAGTATATAATCCCCCGAAATCGCACCTTCGTCATCACTGTGGCACTGCATATGCTCGTAGAATATACGAAGAAGTTCTGCCAGTGTGACCTCCGGTACAGGCAAACGTTGAGTAGAACTACAGCAGATTATAAGTGCCTCCCGAAGCTCTTCCGCACCATCTGAAGACCCGCTCTTCTCAACTGCCTCAAGATGCCTTGAGGCGTGATGTACTGACTCATTCTTCGTATCCACAACGATGCCACGAGAAAATTGTTGGGACTGGTGAATAATACCACTGCCGCGTCCAGCAGGCTGCCGAGTTGTGAGTGCAGCTAGGCTCCTGCCCCACTCCAGAGATAACGGAGCACTGACAAATAGCATATGCCGCCTCAGAACCTCATTGGCTTGCGCGGCCGTTAGCATTCCACAAGAGGTAATCATTGAACAGAACGAAATAATATCCTTTATGTTCAAATAAGAAAAGCAAAGAGAGCATAATTCGAATAATAAACCGCAGCGTCACATCCATAGACAGAGAGATTCTCATATGGGCACGTTTCTCTTCGGTTTCTGCGTTCCGTTCTTACCGTTAAAGCTTGGACACAAAGCCATTAGTCATGCGCAGGAGCGTTTCCTGAGAAGTGCTCATCCAGAGCGCACCGTCCTGGCCATACATACGTCCATGGTTTAGTCCTCGACCGCGCGCCGCCCACGGGCTAGACACCTCGTAAAGAAACCAATCATCCACACGGATGAGTTCAGGGGAATGAAAGTAGATGCTGTGATCAAGACTCGTTATGACACGGAGGTGGGTATTCGGGAAGCCATGGGGAAGCAAGGACGCAAAAGCAACAAGAAAGTCTGAAAGCCAGCACGCCACAATTATATGCAAACGCTCCTTGGGAATACCTGTTGCGGACTGCAGGAGGGCCCATCCATGGGCGTCCATCCGCATCCACACGTCCCACGGTGACTCGCTCCGGATGAAGTCCAAATCCATAAGGTTTATGTATTGCACGCCAGCAGTGTCAGTACACTCGCAGCCGCTCGCTACATACACCTTGCTTGAGTCCCCAAGTTTCTCAACTATGCTAGACAACTTGTTAGTACAATATTTACCCCCTGTGGATTCAGGGCTCGTCGAACGAAATGGGTGGCAAATCTGATGTTGAATACCACTACGTTCCCGTCGATGAAAACTAGCGAATGCCGTGAGCAAAGTCCGCCCTTGCTGAGTTGCCACAATCAAACGCATGCAGAAAGAACGTCCGTCACGCAGCGACTTGACAGTGTACAATATCGGCTCTTCTATCTCGCTATTTCCCGGTGACAGAAACTTTAAATGAAGACTGTTTATGTCCATGTTGGTAGCACCCACTGTACGGTACGCCGCCTCGACGCAATGCGCCACCAACTGGCCCCCGTACGTCGCCCGTGAGACAGAAGGCGTCCACAGCTGCACACTGCGAAATGCACCGTTACCGACATCCTCCAGCTGGAGGGCACGCGCAGAGAGCGCTTCGAAATCCCAGAGAATATTCTTAAGCGTCATCAGATGTGAAAATTGAAAGAAAGACAAAAAACTTGAAGCAAAAAGAAACAAAATTGGCTAAGAACCCCAGTTACTGCAAGGCACATGAACAAACTACAGACATACTATACTATTCGCCCCATTTGGGTGAAACATTATTTATTATCTTCTACTGCCTGATTTGTTGCTGACGCCGCAAGCGCTCAAGTGTTTCGAGCCGCTCCTCTTCAACACGTTTTTGTTGCATTAACAACGTCTCCTCATGTGTTAAAAAAAAATTGGGTGGCACGTCGTTGAGTATGCGCTGAATTTCAGCCTCGCAGAGGGAGCCGCCAAATGTTCGGCGCACAATCTCTTCAACGGGCACCCTGCAATGTTTGTATTTTTCACTCACAGCACAGGCCACTTTCTCGTCGGACTCGGCTACGTTGGCTTGATTAGGCTCCTTACCAGCATCATTACTGGAGGGTGCAGAGCATTTCACACGTGTGTTTTCGGTCACTTGTTGTTCTACGACAGCCGACGCAGACGTGCGATAAGACTGTTCTTCCTCATACTGTGCTGACACCTCGGCTTTATCGACTTCCCTCATCGTCGTTGTAGCCTCGTCCTTCGCACAACGTCTAGAGAGTTCTGCAACGTACAAGGCGTGGCGTTGACGAATGCCCTCACCTCCGTCAGGTAGGCGGCTGAGCAAAGTCGGATGACGCAACAGCCGCTCGCACCGCTCAATGTGAACCAACAGCAGCTCATACTTTATTTCCGTCACGTCGGAATTAGTCTCCATTACCGACTTCTCTGGGTTCGACAGAGGACACAAAAGAAAAAGACCGGTGCTGAACGCAATATCAAAGGTACAACGTGGTTATTTGAAGTGTCATTTTCAAAAGCGAAGCTGATATCTTTCATTCTTTGGCATTTTTATTTTTCCTCTTCATCATCTTCCGCTGCAGCATGGTAGGGACGGAATGGAAAGAGCTGGCATGTGTTTTCGTATATGGTTGCCGCCAAGCACTCCAGCGATGCCACATCCTCACGGTGAAGCTCGTATAAAACCTCAAGCACCCGCACCAAGTGGCACGGTTCACATCGCGATTTAACAACAGACCCTTCAACGAACTTATCCTTGCGACAGACGTGAAATGTACTCAGCAATGAATCCGACACGCTGCCGCACCTCGCCGCCGCGTCCACAAGCAAGTGATGTGAAGCATGCGTGCCGCGCACCTCACACCAGGGCCCGTCCGTCTCAATCATGAGCCTGTTCAGCGGAATGGCCCTCACAGCAGCAAGATTTTCAGCTGTTTTAAGACTACATCCATTTACTCCAATATAAAGGTCCAGACCCAAAAGCTTCTCTAGCTCCTCCTCCGTCCCTGTAAAGCTGTGAACAACACCACCTTGAAAGCGGTGACGGTGCTGCTTCAGCACATCGCAGAACGCACCCCCAGTGTTACGGTCATGGAGAAAGAGAGGCAACTGAAACTCCTCCGCCAGATCTAACTGTTTGACAAAATAAGTCATTTGCACGGCCTCTTCGCAAAAAAAGAGCCGGTCGTAGTCAAGACCAAGTTCACCAATGGCTGCAACACATCCACCCTCCTTTCGAACCGTATGCTCTTCCACCAAATTTTTCAGCTCATTGTAGTATCCCACAGGATCCTTCGCTAACTCCCCACATCTTGTTGGATGGCAGCCGACAGTACAGTAGCACTGCAAGGTATCAGAGTGGTATTTCTTGCAGAGTGCAATGGCCTGACGACTTTCCTTCAGGGAGCCAGCCGTGATAAGTAGACAACGCACACCAACGGCAACGGCTCGCGCGAGCACGGCTTCAATGTCACCCGCGTGCCTCTTGTGGCCACTATACACACCTTGGTACATGGCGTCTGTCAGATTAATGCCTACATCAATCATCGGCAGGCGCAGCGGCGACAAACCCGACATTACTCAACAAGAAAAGAGTACAAGCCCCAACTACAAATGTCCTTTTGCCTCGCAACCGACAAAACCCAAAAGAAAGCAATCAGTAAACAACACAAGGGGCAACAAGTAGATAACCGTTAAAAAACCTTTATATTCCTATATGGAGGCACCCATCACTCTTTAACCAGTCATAAAGAAGAAAAAAACAAGTATAGCACCCTTTCTCAAAAGTAGTTACGCACATCAGCGTCACTTTAAGCACAACGCAAGACTATTAAAAAACGAAAAAACCTATAGGACAGAGTATCTTCGGATGTCACCCCACTCCCCATAACAAAGCGAGCAATCATAAGATGACTCTCAGCAGCAGCACAATCGGCGGCCCTTCCTTATTCGCCCTTCCATCATTGCTTGCATCTCTTCCTCCTCATGCGCACGCTCTGCCTCCGCGCTTATGCGCAGAAACACCTGCTCGATCGACGTCTGTGAAACCTGATAGTCGCTCAGCCCAAGAGACCGGCGATGCCTCTCCAGCAACTCGAACGCCAGCGACATTTTCGCAGTCCGCGGCAACGCAAAGATCATACGGTTCGAGTGCCGCTCCTCAAGCCGCGCGCCTGGAAAGCTCTCATTCATGAACACCTCAACTGCGGCCATCGACACCTCGTCGTCGTCGTGCACTGGACGCACCGTCACCTCGAACCCACTGCCGTACTTGTTCTTTAGGTGTGTCTTGTCGCCAATGCACCGCAGCGAGCCATCCACCATGATCGCAACACGATGCGCCAGCGCCTCCACCTCCTCCAGGTGGTGCGTCGTCAGCACAACAGAACAGTTGTCGGCCACCGCCTTTATTGCGTTCCACAGCCCGCGGCGCGCAACAGGGTCCATGCCAGCCGACGGCTCGTCAAGGAACACCACGCGCGGGCCACCGACCAGCGATATCGCCACACTCAGCTTGCGCCGGTTGCCACCGCTCAGCTCGTGCGCAAGCGTCTTCCGGTACTCTGTCAACGCGCACATCTTCATCAGACCCTCCACCACGCTGTCGCACTCGCTCGCCACGATGCCACGCACCCCCGCGTACAGACGCAGGTGCTCCTCCACAGTCAGCAGGTCAAGCGTCGCGTCGAATTGCGGGCAGTAGCCAATGCACCGTAGCGCTGCGCTGCTGTTCGTCGTAACATCGTAGCCGCAGATCGCAGCCGACCCACTTGTCGGCAGGAACTCCTGGCACAGAATTGAGATGGTTGTCGTCTTGCCCGCGCCATTCGTGCCAAGAAATCCAAACACCTCCCCGCGCTTCACACCAAACGTCAGGTTCCTCACGGCGACCTTCCCATTTCCGTACACCTTGCGCAGGTTCACCACTCGCACAAGGTCATCCACACGCCCCGGCGAGTCCATCACCTCGACACGTTCTCGCACCGCATCGTCGTCCTCGCCCTCAATCACCTCCGGCGAGGCGTTAGGGTCGTGAAACAGACGCTGCATGCACTGCCGACGGGCCGGGTGGTCAATGAGAAGCGTGAGCAGTAAGAGCAGCGGCGTCTCAATCGCCATGTACACACACGGCCAGCCAACACTGTTCATACTCCACGTAGATACAACGCCACCAAAGGTGCGCAACACACTGATTAGCCCCATATTGCTGATACACTCGCCAACACAGTAGCTCGGCACTATCCGGAAGACCCAGCGTAGCACGTTGGCAACGTGCTCTGTCTGTTCGGAAAGGGACAACAGAGACACCGCAAGGACAAGCAAGAAGCCGACAATAAAGTTCGTCAGCATCACAACGTTCTGGGCCTTCGAGTGGTCAGAGAAAATGAAACTCACAGAGTACGCCATCGCAATGCCAGAGAGGCCGTACAACAGAAACGCCACGATCGTCGCCCCAACGTTCGCCGGCGCAACGTACTCCTTGCGCTTAAAGATGGCAAGCACGGTGATCACCAGAAACACCGTGACAAGATATGAGCAAAAATCGAAAACAAAGTTCGATGCCCAGTACACAGTGAAACGCAGCCCGGACACATTCTGCAGGTGGCGCGCCTTGCACTGCCGCTCCTTCACGATCCAGGACACAAACGTCGACGGGATGAAGGTGAATGGGATCATAATGATAATCGAGATGAGTAACGCGTAGACAGACGAGACAACATCCTCCTGCGCCTGCGTACTTGGTAAAGCATGCACACGAGTCACCATGCGCTGCGCAGAGCCGTGCGCTTTTAGAAGCAGTCCATTGTAAAAGTTCGCCACACCAATCGCGACCTCGTGCAGGGCAGAAGTGTTGTAGAAGATAGAGCTCGCACCCCCAAGGTCGGCGTCACGGCACGCGAACGCACCATACCTCTCACGGCTGTGCGAATGGTAGGTTGACAGAAGGTACGCCGACATATTATGCGACGTCGCAACACCGGGCGGCACCTCAGTGTGCGTGCTCGGTGAGAACGGCACTGAGAGATCAAACACCGCCTCGCAGTTCGACACATCAATCTCAACCTGGGAACCATACAGGTCGCTGCTCAAGACTATTGGTGGGTTGTCAAACATTTTGATGAGCGTCAGCAGCATCGCCAGCAGCACGCAAACAACGGGGCAGACAATCTGGAAAAACTGCGTGCGGCGGTCACGCAGCGAGTTCCATAGGCGCTTTGCCATCATCGCACGAAACTGCGTACACATAATAGCGCCCTCACTTTCCATCAACCCAACGTTCCACACACAGCGCGACCAATCAACGGGTTCCTTGTCCTTTGCCTCCTCGCCATCACACAACTTCGTACCCTGCGCAACCTTGATGAAGATCTCCTCCAGTGTCGTCACAGAGAGCGAGTACCCGCTCACTCCAAGTGATTTGCCCCGCGTCTCGACGTCGGCAAGCAGCCCGGCGAACTTGTCCCTCTCGTGCATCGGAAGCCGAAATGCAATCTCCCCTGCACCGCTGCCCACACGCTCCGCACACGACACATGCGACTGCACAAGCGCC
>NW_008825694.1:32020-36999 GCF_000691245.1 Trypanosoma grayi | reverse complement strand
TGCCGCAGCGCCGAGGCGTCCGTGACATACGTCAGCGATGCGTCAGCGCCGAGTGCGGCGATGTGCGCTGCGGTGGCGTCGTGGTCGGCCGGCGCGTCATCCTTCTGGACGGCGACGGTCTCTTCAAGAAGCGTCGGCGGCAGCGACGGCGCCGACACGGTGCCGAGCGACAGCGACAAATCGAGCAGCGCTCGCACTTCGTCGAAGCCGTCGAAGCTGCGCTCTGCCTCGTCGTAGACGTCGGCGAGGGCGATGAACTTTGGGTACACCGCCCGCTTCGGCACACTGCTGCGGAGCGTGACCCCGTCGGAGCGCATTGCCGTGTTGCCGAGCACCGCCTTGAGGTCTGCCAGCGAGGCGTCATATGCGGGGAGCAGCTCACCGTGCAGACGCCCGCCAAGCTCCTGCAGCCGCTGTCGCGCGAGGCGCAGGTTGAGTAGCACCTGCAGTTGTCGGTGGTACTCCTCTCGCAGCGTCTGCCGCTCCGGGCTGCCGAGCGGCGCCGATGGCGAGCGCAGAAACGCCACGTAGTCCGCACAAGAGGCGGCGGCGGTCTGCAGCTCCTGTTCGATGCGCTTGTCGAGCGCCGACAGCGACGACTCTGCCACCTCGCGGAGCACCACGAGGCCGGGGCCAGCGCTACGCCCCTCTGCCTTGTTGTACAGCCGTATTCCCCACACAATGCGGCGAAGCTCCTCCAACTGCCGCTTCTTTTCCTCCGCCGATTGGTTGGCGAAGGCACGCACCTGCGCCCGCGGCAGCACGGCGTTGAGCACGGAGACAGTCTCCTTCCGTGCTGCCACGTTGCCGTCGCCGCCGCCGCGCAGCTGCCGGTAGCGGTGCAGGATGAAGAATGTGATCTCGCTCAGCATCTCCTCTGGCAGCCGCACTGAGTTCTCGCACAGAGAGCTGAGCAGTCGCAGTGTGACGGCCTCCTGTTTCACCTGCTCGTTACGGCTTTTGTTTATGAAGCTCGCGCGCAGCCCCGCCGTCTGGCACTGCAGGGAGAGCGTCGCCATCACGTGCGTCGAGCACGTGGTGAAGTACTTGGCGATCTCCTCCGCCATCTCCTCGATCGCCTCCGGGGTCTCCGCGACGTTGCCCCTCTCGTCCACCTTCGGCGAGTCCAGCAGCGAGAGCCGCACCGCGAAAGCGGCCAACTCCGCCGTGACGGTCGACGTCGGGGCACCGCCGGTGCGCTTCCGGTACCGCCGGACGATCTCCTTCGCGAGCGCCGGCGTGACGTTCATTCCGCCTGTTCCTGTGGTTTCGCTTGCGTGGGCTCCTTCCCTCGGTGCGTCGTTGTCGCCGCTGCCACTCGCTTCGATGGCTTCCCAGCGGCCTCTTCTCGCCAAAGTCGCACAGACACGCACGCACACTCAGACAATTCTATCGCTGTACCACACTTCGGGAGGAATGAAGAACTCTGACAAGGGCAGCACGGCAAAGCGTGAAGCGAAGCAGCAACCACCTGCCGCTGTGCACATAACATCTGCGCAGAGCGCATACACACAAGCACACCAGTACGCATGCAAGAAAACGCGCAGGCAGGAAGGGGGGGGAGGCTCACACACAACGAAAAAAAACAATGGAAACAGGCCGCGTAGAAACGCTCATCTCACACGCCTTTTCCCTCCTTAATTCCCTCCCAGCAACTCTTTTCAGGGTGAGAATAGTGGAAATTGTCGGGTACATCTGTACATCCAAATGGGTGGAACAAAGACAACTCCGTTGCCTTTCTTCATATCTTTCTCTCTCTCTTTCTCTCTCTCTCTATATATATCGCATTCTACTTCGTCTCTCTCCTACATCACTCATGCAAAGCAAGTCCACTACGCACAAGCCTCTGCGCCGCGTAGAATGTCACGCCCTCTGGGTCCTTCTGAAGCAAACGCTGCATCTCCGATGCCTCGAATCGCTCTCCGCCGTCCATGAAGCGTGTGTCTCCCTCCGCCGCTATTTTTACCCGTGGATGACCGGGTGAATGGAGCCCGGCGGCCCTCAGCGTAGGCAACACTTTTCCGTCCGCGGCAGCAGCAGCAGCAGCAGCAGCAGCAGCAGGCGTTACCACCTTCTCCCCCTGCGGCGCCAGCGACGGCTGCAGGTTGGAGTGGTACCAGTACTGGAAATTGCTCATTAACGCCTCGCGGTGGCGGTTGAGCTGCTTGGCGCAGATGCCCCGCTCCGTTATGGCCCTCGTCACGGCAGACTTCGTGTGGTGCAGCAATGCCTTCTTGTCTGGGACTGTCATGCTGGATAGATCCCCGGCGTGAATTGTCGGCGAGCCTTCGCCTGATGTCATATTGTTCTCATTAAAGCTGGCATAACTCTCAGAGAATACCACTGAAGATCGATGCATCTCAATCGGCGTGCAACGCGCCGCCACACGCTCCTCCAGCGTCGCGGTGGGCCCTTCCGACCTCTTACATGCCTCAATATCTGCGTTAATCTCTTTCAATCGCCTCTGCAGCTGTATTACGGTATCATTCTTTTCGGAAAGAAGCTTTTGTGCATTATTAATGGCCACCATCTGACAGTTACCCGTGGGCGTTCGTTTATATGCCTCGAACGCCGCGCGCCGGTCGCGAACGACACCTTCCTGTCGTCCCGGTGCATTTAACGACGTCAACGCCATTGTAGCAACAAAACGATCGGTAGGTGGCAAGATGGCTTCATGCTTGTCCTCCACCGGACATGAGGACGGGCGCCGCAAGCGGGACCGCGTCTTGGACGGGTCTTCCTCTGGTATCATTGTCAGCGCCGGAACTGGTGGTGGTGGTGGCTTTCCTGACGTTGCTGATGCTTCAGCTGGTGATGCAAGAGCGGAGGCGTATTCGTTAGCTCCCTTCCCCACCCCCGCACCGTTTGGGGCGTACCCGAGGCTGTTGGCGGTACCGCGTGACTGCTGTTGCTGCTGCTGAAACATCTCTCGGAGCCCAGGGCTTGGCTTCTCGGTCGTGCCCACGCCGACGCCAGTGTTCGCGTCAGGAACGCTGCTGATGAACCTAACCTGCTCCCTCGGTTCCGACGCGGCCTGGTGCCTCGAGCTGCACTTACGCTTTGATGAGCCCTTCGTACTGGACGCGCTGCCGGGGCGCGATGTCGCCGCCAGTAGCCGCTCCATCTCCTTCATTTGAGCGTCCTGCTCCTCAAGGATCGTTCTGAAGGCGAGGAAGCAGGCGTGCATCTCCCGCACACATGTAACACGTACCTGCGCGGCAGTTCCATCGACGAAGGCTATCACTCTCTCCCGTGCGGTCTGAATCTCGTCACTTTCAAGCGGTGCAGTGGCGATTGCCTCGCGGCCAGCAAGTTGGTCCTGCATGCGCAGCTCCGACTTCAGGCTGGAGACTTGCTTCTGAAGCATCTTAATGTGCGCCTGCGGGTCCATCGTGGCGTGCACTGAGGGGTTTGATTCGACACGAACCATACGCTTCGCGAAGTTCAGCGTCGCCAAGGACGCATCCATGTGCCGCTGCTCTGGCCATACATTTGCTATGAGCGTCGTCCTGCTGTTGCCACCGATGGAGTCCTTAAGCAGCATCGTGAGCTTGCTCTGGCGGTACGGCACGTGGCGGGGACGGTGGCCAGCGAGCGCGAGGATCACCTGCTCCAGCATCATGAGTGAGCGGTTGATCATTTTGTTCTCCTGCTGTGCCGCCTCATCGGCGTGTGCGTGCGGACGCTCACTTCCCGCCAGGTCGACGAAGTTAAGCCGTGAGTGGTGCGTCAGCGCGTCACTGTCGAGCAGGCTCTTGCTCTCCAGATAGAATGTCAGTACGACGTGTGAGCGCGAGCTTTGTGGGTTGAGCGCGTTGGCGCCGCTCAGCCGCCGCTGCAGCCCCTCAAAGAGAGTCGTCAGTGCCTCTGCCTCCGTCGCGCACCGCCGCTCCTCCACACCACGCAGCAATACCGCGCCATTGCTGTCAATCGTGACACACGCCTTGTTGGCGTTCCCGCTCCTGCCATCGGCCTTCGCGGCGGCGGCGAGGGCAACAGCAGCGGACGGTCCCTTCCCCAGCAGATCGTAGACCTGCTCACCATACACCTCCACGAACGTGAGGCTTACCTTCGTCTCGCGCTCTGACGACATCCGTATCGAGTCGAAGAGCGACTGAATGGCGCGTGGGACGCAGCCGCGCGTGGGGAAGGTGTCACCGCCGAACAGCGTGTACGACTTGCCCGATCCGCTCTGCCCGTAGCAGAGGAGTGTGCAGTTGATGCCTTGCAGCGCCACCTCCACCAAATCCGAGGTGGTCATGTTGTACACTGTCTCCTGCGACGTGTTGTGCAGCACGGCGTCAGCGGTGAATGTCAGCGGCTCCTCTGCGCCTCCCGTGTTGGCACCGGGCCTTGCGTGCGCCGCCCCCATTGCCTCTGCCGTTGGTGATGACGTGGGTGGGGTCCGCATGAAGCGGAGCGTGTTAGTCGACGCGACCTGGAAGGAGTCCGCGACAAAGTCCGTGGGCCTCGTGCGGACGACGATGTTCACCTGCGATGGCATCGTGTGCGGCGACTGCAGAAGTCAGGCAACGCGTGAGCAAAGAAGACAGAGTGGAAAGAACAAAAAATGCACCACAATATGAAAAGGAAAGGCTATACCGACCCTCGCTATACACCTGACCCAGAGGGGAGCCTATACAATATAGCGCGGCGCAACTGTGTGTGTATGTGTGTATTTTTTTTTGTTGTTTTCCGTTCTCTCTTTTGTGTTTTCTCTTTTGTTTTTTTTGGTTTGGCTTTTCCTTGCCTGTGGCTCTTGTGCCTGTTCTTCCTTTTGTGTGTGTGTGTGTGTGTGTGCGTGTCGTCCTGGCCGGGAAAGGCCAAGGTGCGCGCGTGTATGTGTGTATTGCTCAGACTCGATTGCGTCCTTCGTCCGTGTGTGGAAGGAGGCAAGGCGCGCCCTCCCTGCTGGCGTGGGACCGCACAAAGGTTGAGGGAACGGCGGCGGCGGCGGCGACAAGGGGAGAGGCAGAGAG
>NW_008825694.1:0-32007 GCF_000691245.1 Trypanosoma grayi | reverse complement strand
TGTGTGTGTGTGTGGATGTGGGGGGTTCCTCTGGGGATGGTGGCGGCAGCAGCAGCGCCGCGAACGTCTTCACCGACACATAGAGAGAGATATATGTGGGCGATGGGTGTGCCCATGTATCCAGCCACTTTTGAAGCGGCAGAAGCACCCATTCACATGCAGAATGACACATACACACAGAGAGAGAGAGAGAGAGAAACAAACACACACACACACACATATATATATACAGAGGCACATGCATACACACACACACACACACAGAATCTATATATATATATATATATATAGAGCACAGAGGGTGAAGATCCAAACAGCGTTGCGCACTGTGTATGCACAAACAATCGAAAGTTCTCCCCAGCACCATACCCCCGTTGTATAAGAAGTGCATATGTACATTGGCCCGCGATGCAGCTGGGGGCTTGCATGACTGGCATAAAGCCACAGGTGGTGAGAAAGGGGACAGAGACAAGAAGAGTGAAGGGGGAAAGGAAGAGGAGGAAACAAAGTAAGAGTGACACATCGGAAAAAAATACAGTCAATTAGAGGGAGAGTAGCCTCTTTATCAACTACATCTATATCACCTAACCGCCCCTTCCCCCTCTCTTGTGTACGCGTGTGTGTGTATGTGTGTGGGTGTATGTGTGTGGGTGTGTGTGTGTGTGTGTGTGTGTGTGTGTGTGTGTGTGTGTGTGGGCATACAACAGAGAGCCCTTGTCTATTCATTCGTGCTACTTCTGGTGTGTTCGTGGTGCATAATCGTTTGTCTCCTGCGCCCCATTTCTTCGCCTCTCACTTTCGTCCACTCCCCTCCCATGCTCCGCAGGTGTGGCAGGGCCTCGCGCCGGCACACCCGCTGGGAAAGGAAGAGGTGGGCGCAATGGCCCAAGAAGAAGGCACACCTGAAACGGTAAAGAAGGAGCGGAGTCGGGTACGCACATTCTGCCCACTGCACTTGAGATAAGAAAGCCATCCCTGTGATCGTTTTTCATTTCCTCACTCACACATACGCAAACACACACTCTCTCTCTCGCTTCCGACCGCCCTGCTGCAGGCCACAGTGTGAATGGTTACAGACTGGCCGACTGAGTGAGTGAGTTGATGAACGGAACAGGGAATAAGGTTTGCAACGAATCAAACGCGTCCACATCGCAGATGGATGCGAGAAGATGCCACACATATTCTGTGTTACATCGAATTGTCCTTCTACACATATATACGCCTTCTCACTCGCTCTCTCTCTTTCTCAGACGGTTGCCCGGTGTTAGGTTGCAACCTAATGCTGGACAAGACCAAGCTACAACAATGTCTGTGTGTATATATTGCCGAAGCTGTCCCCAAAGAGAAGCTTGCTGCTGGAGCCACTAGACATGCAGTACACAGGGGCCTTGCAGAACGTGCTGGTGCACTCTTCGCCATCTTTTAATTTGAGAATGTACACGAAGCGATTCGTGCAGGCTACAGCGATATAGTCAGTGAAGGGGCCGGGTGCAGCACATGACACCGTCCAGCCCAACTTTGCAACGCGGTACGTGCTGCGCATCTTGTTGGCAACATCCGCAACAGTAAGCCGAAGCTTGCACGTCCCGTTGGCTGTCGACCACACGCAGAGAATACTCTCGTCGTTGCTAATGATGTGTTTTCCGTCGGAGGTGTAACTGCATGCCAAGACGATGCCGACGTGGCCCTGCAGCGTCAGGTGTGTCTTGCCAGTCGTTGCCGACCACACACGCAGTGTACGGTCCGCAGATGCGCTGCACACGTACGCCCCGTCGGGGCTGTACGCCACGCTAACGATGATACCGGCGTGCTGGCTGAACACCAGCCGCTCCTTCGCCTGACGTATGTCCCACACTCGGCAAATGCGGTCCTGGCACCCCGATATTACCGTCTTGCTATCTGGGCTAAAGCAGCAGCAGATGACCACCTTATCATGCTGCAGCACGTATAGAAGCTTTGTAATGGTTGCGTCCCATAATGTCATGGTATGATCCTTGCTGGTCGTCGCCAGGTACTTGCCGTCTGGCGAGAGTGCGGTACATATGACGGTGTCGTGGTGGCCGGTGAAGATGCCCTCTTCCTGCCCCGTCACTAGGTTGCGCATCGTCACAGACGCCTCCTCGCTCGAGCAGCTCACGAAGCTAAGCTCATTGGACGATACAGCGATGCACTTCACGCGAGCCGAGTGGCCAATGAGTGTTCCGACATTGAAGTCGCGTAGCTTGCGAGATGACTTCTTCCGCATCGCGCCCCCACCCGACCGCTCCATGGCAGCCACCGTGTTGGGCAGCGTACTGAACGTCCGCGTCACCGTCGCGCCAATGAGTAGCTGCTGCAGTGCACTATGACGGATGGACAGCCGGTGCTCCTCGCCGGTGCCCGTCTCCTGATTCACCGTCACGTCCATCTCGTCCACGCAGACGTTGAAGTCGGTGAAGTGGAACAGTGTGCGCCCCTTCACGCCAGTAACAATGTCAGACGATGGCCGCCTCAGTGTCGCCGCCTGCGGCTTGCGCCCCTCAATGCGCCAGTGCTTCGTCTGCGCCTCGTTCTTCGACACGACAGCATCATCGTAGACGAAGAAGTCCTCCTCGATGGAGAGCGGCACCTCTAGCCGCTGCCGCCCCAAGTCATCCGACCTGAACAGTGCGTGTCCGCTGGGGGTCGTGTCCACGGCGCTATTCCGTGCGGAGGGCGGTGCGGTGATGTCGGACAGCTCCTCAGAATCATCATGCCGTACGGATTTCAAATTGTTACCTGTAACCCGACCCCCCGAAGCATTCCCTCGCATCTTGCGCTTGAAGAAGTGGGAGCTCGACAGGAACGTATTTTCGTTGGTAGGAGCATTATCGCCAGCAAAACTGCCGTTGCCGGCCACGTACATTGTGCTGGCCCCGCAGCCCATGCGTCTCCGTCACTAATACTCCTCTCTTCTTGTTCTTATTACCGGAGTAGACGGTGCTGTTGGTGTGAAGGAAAAGGAATAGAGGGCAACGGAGGGAGAAAGCCCACACCCACTCTCCTTTTACTCTCTCTCTCTCTCTCTCTATATATATATATATATACTTCCTATGCGCAACAGCCTGTTTTGCTTCTTGGTGTACTCTTCGTTGCCTTGTATATATATATATATATATATATAGATATGGTATAAACCTTTTTTTTTGTTCTTACGCGTGTGATGCGCTCAACCTCCTCCCGGGGACGTGTTAACCGCCCCCCCCCCTTCTCTCTCACCCTCGCAGCAGACAGACCAAAAAGCAACAGAGACGGGAGAAGACAACTATATAGAGCACACATCAAATAGAGCATGGTAGAGACAACGGGGTTAGGGTCACTGTCACCGGCAATTGCATGGTCAAACAGCATCAGCGGAAGGTCATCCCGCTATGTACCCTTTTCTCTTTTCCCTGCAGTTTGTTGTCTTGTCCCCTCTTTGAAATAAATAAATTTAAAAAAAGGAAAAAGGGGACCCCACGTATGTAGAATCAAGCAGTGTGGGGAGAAACGTGGTGGGCTGCTGCTTTCTTGTTGTTGTTGCTGTTCTCTTCGCTGCTTTCACACTTTAATAAACTTGTCTAAATAGTCCATCTAGAGCGGACACCGCAAATTAAGCGGGGATGATTTGCACATTTTCTTTTTCTTTTTTTTTGGCTCTCACCCTTCCTTTTAGCTTTCCTTTCCATTGTTTTTCCTTGACCCGCGCCTCGGAGCTCCGCCGTTTGTATATTTTCCTTTTTGGCTTTTGTTTTTTGTCTTCTTGCGCACATGATATGGGTGAGAGGGCGTGAGTCTATCGTCCCCTGAGGCCAGGGAGGGAGGGGAGGGGTGTAATCAAAGCGTACCCTCGCACCCGCACTGCAGACGGCTGCCGCTGGATTCCCCTACAGCTCGCGGTTCTGGATAAGCTCGCAGAGAATGTCTTTTGTGTACCGCAGCCGAGCGGCGATCTCACTCGAGCGGGACGTCACCGCCGAGAGCGCCATCGTGACACGGCGGCCATTGGCGTCCGTGTACGTCACGATGCGCGACTCGGAGCTGAGGATCACCTCCGCCTTGTCGTGGAAGCAGACCTGAATAGTCTTGTTTGACAGACGGAAGATCATTGCCTGAGGCGTCAGAAGCCAGCGCTTGACGTACACGATATCCTCGATCATGTGTGGCTCGCTGAGCAGCACCGGAGCTTGTGAAATGTATGGCGAGCAGCGTACCACGTCAACACCCTCCCGCACGCTGCGGGCACGCGTCAGGTACGATTTGAAGTACTTGATCAACGTCACCTTCTTGTTAAGGCTCTCGGGGAATGTCTCCATGTGAAATGCCTGGCGCTGGTCCCGTGCGTGCACTACGTTGGTGCCATTGCGTGTGACGGTCTCCTTAATGCGCGCGTAGTACTCAACGCGGCCTGTGATGGGCTCCCAGACCATCTTGGTGGAGTCGTTGTAGTGCACCCCGGTGTGACCCGTGTTGAGGCGGTAGCACAACCCATACTTGGCGGAGAAGTCGGCGTAGTCCGTCACCCACACAGGCGGCAACGGGAATTTGCAGGACGCCTTCTCATCTTCCTCCTCCGTCATCGTCGTTGGACCAGCTGCAGGTGTCGAGGCATGCACGTACGGCTTCTCGCGGCCTTGGTGCTCTACCGCCTCGAGCAGTGTCTGATGCAGATGGTCGTGGACAGCCGTGAGGTGATTCTTTTCCTCCTCATCTAGCTGGTACTGTGATGCGCGTGGATTTGACGACGCCGTGTCAACCTCGGGTGTCTCGTATTGTGACGGGCGAACGGCGTCTTGGCGGGGCGCCCCACCAAACAAGACGTTGTTGCTGGCGTGCCTGCTTAAAACGTTGTTATGAGGGGCACCACTGCCAAGAGGAGCCGGGGATGGGGTGGTGGACTGTGGCGCGTAGCGTGATGTTGGCATGGTGTTGGTGCTGATCGGCCGCAGCACCTCGCGCCGTCCCTGCGAAATAGGCACAACCTCCGCACACAGAGGGGTTCCGAAAGCACCTTCCAATTCCTTCCGTTGCAGCGGCTGCTGCCGCTGATACGGTTGCTGCTCTTGGTGCTGCTTCTGCTGCTGGTTCGGGTGTTGTTGTTGTTGTTGTTGTAGTTGTTGCTGATCCTGCCCCTCGCCTTCTATGCGGCGGCGGGAGGTGGAAAACAGCGAGAGCGGTGCGGTAACAGGTGGGGTTGGGTTGCGGAAGAATGGGTGGGTGCGGATCTCTATTAGTGTCGGTCGGTGATCGGGACGGCTCTGCAGAATGCAGTGGATGAGGTCCTTGCCGCTCTCCGGCACTACCACACGTGGGGGAAACTCATAACGGCACTGCTTGATGCGGCGGTACGTTGCCTTCACATCGGAGGTCTGGAACGGCGGCTCTCCAACCAGCAGCGTGTAGAGAATGACACCGAGGGACCAGATGTCTACCTCGTAGCTGTGGCCCTCGCGCGATCCCTCAATAATTTCAGGTGCAATGTAGTTTGGTGTGCCGCAGATGGTGCGCTTCCTCTCGCCATCGTACTGCAACTCGGCGGCGAGACCAAAGTCTCCAACCTTTACATTCATATCAGCGTCCATCATCATGTTGCCCAGCTTGAGGTCTCGGTGGATGATGCACTGATCGTGCATGTACTGAATCGCGGAGAGAGACTGCAGCATGATGTACTGCGTCTCAGGCACGCTAAAGCGTGGGCGGCGCTTTGATAGCTCCATGAGTGTCTGGTTGCTGCACTTCTCCAGCAGGATGTACACGTTCCAGTCGTCCTGAAAGGTTCGGATGAAGTTGACGATGTTCTTATGCTTCATTCGGCGGTGAATAGAGATCTCCGAGTGTAACTTCTGCAACGTCTTTGTCCTCTGCAGGATGGAGCGCTCAATGACCTTGAGGGCGTACGACATGGCATCCTGCTCCACCTCATAGCACTTTGCGAAGCCGCCGCGGCCCAGAAGTTTGCCGCAGCGGAAGCGGCCCACAACGCGGCCCTGCTTGTCATATTCCTTCAACATCGATCCCTCCCGGAAGTCCGGCTTGTCGGTGAGCGGCATCCGGGAGACGGGGAAGCGCTGCGCCGGCGTCACCGGCGGCGGCTGTGGAATGGCCTGTGCTCCCATCATTGTCGTTTGTTGTTGTCTTCTTTGTTGGGGAGGAAAGGGGCGCACGTGCGGCGACACGGAGAGTCAGAGACTGTTGGTAATTGTATGTGTGTTTGTGGCAGCCCTACAAGTGGAGGTGCAGCCACAAGGGTCTATTGAAAATGCGCAGAAACGGTGAGGGAAAAGCAAAGATATGTATGTACGTCTTTGAATTCGCCTCTCTCCCTTTCGCACCCGCTCCTGTTTTCTGTCTAAAAGTGTGAACGTTGAAGAAAGTGAGATACTATCTATCTAAGCCGATGCGATCTACTCTCTGTAAGCTTGTTGTGATTCTCTCGCCAATGTGTCTTTGTGTCCTCTTTACTTCTTCTCTTAGAGCGTGGCACCGCTGAGTGTGCGAAGCAACACGCAGAGCAGGAAGGAAAGAAAGTGAGTGAGATAGAGAGTGAGAAAGAGAGAGAGGTGCGCAAATGCGAAATCACTGCGCAAAGCAGCAGTGGTGCGAGGACGCACGCACACACGCTGCGAGGGACAGTGTGAGTGATGGGGGGTAGGCGCACCACCGAGACAGGCGCCAACCTTGCGACAGCACACGAGCCACCCTGCGAACAAAGAGGGGGAATGATTGATAGAGTGGAGCGTGTTTGTTTGGGGATTTCGATTTTGCTTTGTTTCTTTTTTTTTATTCCTCTCTCTCTCTCTTTCTCTCTCTCTCTCTCGGGAATTTCCTTCGCGTGTGCGTACGTGTGTGAGCTCTGTGCGTTTGGCCTGGATGTATATATAAAGACATAAATATATGTAGACCTGCGCGGGGTGGTCGGCCGCTGGTCATCTGCGCCGCACCCGCCCTGCCGCAGAGCGTCGCACGCCTCGCGGGAGAGGAGGCGCAGGAGGCAGCGGGGGGCCGCGGCGAGAGGCATGAGTTACAACAACCCACGCTCCGGAGCAGGGAAATGGCACGCACAAAACACACACACACTTCTCCGGAAAGAGAATGAGAAAGCGAAAAAAAGGGAAGGTGGAACATATTGAGAAAACAAAGAGCATTTCAATAGCTTGAGTCAATGGCGCCGCCTGTCCACTGCCCAGTCGCACGTCTTACTGGTCAGCCCCCCTACGTGATTTGCGCCACGTTGATCCTACCGCAGGCGATGCACCGCCCCCCGCCCATTCCGCAGACGATGTGACCGTCTGCGCACCAACCACGTCCATTGTGTCGGTGTTCGCAGAGGCGAAACCGTACGCTCCTACACCCGCCGCCGGAGATGTCAATTCCTCCGCAAAAACAAAGGTGTGATGCAGACCACTCTTCACATTCGTAACGTTCAGATCATTTAGCGACGGCACAAGGCGGAACTGGCGACATACTTTCCCTTCTTGTGGCTTTGCGCAGCTGCTGGGTCCGCCGCTGCCAGCGCCGCCATTCCCCGACCGTGCCGTCTCGCCAAATGTGAACACCTGCCCGTGTGGGGCTCTCGACCTGCCGTTGTGGTCCAGCTTGCAGCATGAACGCTGGCACCACGACTGTGGGCCCTGCATCACTACAACAGTATGCTGGCGGCCGCAGGAGATCGCTTTGGCAACACCGCCGGCAACAAACTCGAGGTTCACAACGCGATACGGCGACGTCACAGTGTCGACATTTGACTTCGCCCCACACTGGCCTCCAGCGTTGTCGCCCCAGCAGTACACCACACCGCGGTCCGTCAGCGCAACGGTGTGGAATGAGCCGCACGCGACATCCACGACGCGCTGACCGGTGAGGGCGCCACGCACTTTTGTCGGCACTAGTGCCGGCTCCTTGTCGCCGTGGCCCAGGCGCCCTTGGTAACCGACGCCCCACGTGAAAAGCTCACCGGCGGTGTTGATCGCCCCGCTGTGCCACTGCCCGGCATGCACGCGCACGAGCTTGTAGTCTGTCGGCACCTCCACCGCCTGCGGCACGAGCACCACCGTCCGCTTCTCGGTGCTGAGCGACTCACTGATGATGGCGGGGTCGCTAATGGAGGCACGCACCTTCTCCGTCGGCCCCAGCCCCAGACACTCCAACAGGCCCCAGCTGTACAAGGTGCCATCGTCGCCGAGCGCCAAACTAAAAAAGCTACCGCAACTTAGTTGTACAATGCGTTTCCCCTCAAGAGTCCCTACCAGCGTCGGCTCCTCCACCTTACGCATCGAGTAGTGAAAGTAGCGCGGCCCCAGCCCGCTCTGTCCGTGGTTGTTGTTGCCCCAGAAGTACACGTGATGGTCCGCCGTTAGAGCCATGGCGTACGCGTACCCAGCAGCAATGCGCACCGCCGGCTGGCGCTCGAACAATGGAATGCGCTGCGGCACCGTTACAACCATCGACTTGTCATCTGGGTGCTCCTCGAGCTCGAAAGGGCCACCAAGTCCCAATTGCCCCCAGTCGCCGTTGCCGAATGTGTAGATGTTTCCGTCATCCGAGAGCGCGCAGCTGTAGTTGGCGCCGAGAGCAACGTCTACGACACGCACCCCGAAAGGAGTGATCTGCACCTGTGTCGGTGTGATGTAGTCCTGGAAGCGCTGTGTGCCCAGCTCCCCCGAGGCACCAGATCCCCAGCTGTACAGCAGCTGTCGTCTCGTGTGCCGCTCTGGCGCGAGCTGCCGCATCACGCCTTGCAGGTTCAAGTACTCCGCAACGGCAAGTACGCCAGAGGCAGGAACACCGGGCGGAATTATCAGCACCTTGTGCCGCAGATAGTTCAGTATGGGACCAAAGTACAGCGGGTCAAGGTCAAGCAACATGGCGCAGTCTGAGTCCTTGTCAACAGGGGCTATGTGTTCAAGCTCGGCTTGTACCAGCACTGCAAGCATGCTGCCACGGTCGGAGCACAGCGTGGAGAGAGTTGTGGTGAAGCAAGTCCCACCAACGTTCAGCTTCACCCAATCCCGCCGGCGCGGGACGATGTCACCTTTCGGCGTGATTCTGTCATAATTGATGTGGCCGCCCGCAGAGCTGCTGCTGCTGCTGCTCTCGTCGTCGGAGGCACGCCCCGCAGCAAGATTGTTTGGGTCTACGTGCATGCTCTGCGGTTGCCTGTATTGCGCTCACTTGCACGCAAATGCACGCACACGTCGTTTTCCTTCGTGCGAATTATGTCTTATTTGTTTCTTTCTAGGGGTGTATTGTAGGTGGGTGTATATATCTCCGTATGTGGGTGGATGTATGTATGTGTGTGTGTGTGTGTGTGTGCCACCCGGGTGTGGATGCGCCGCGCCTCTCCACGAAATTGGATTCTTGGACGAGACGGAGAAACAAGAAGGCAGCCCACCCCGCGAGAGAGACAGGGAGAGACAGGGGGGAGAGAGAGAGAGAGGCACAAGAAGCATGCGGCACAGCGCAAGCAGTCCGCCCAGCAAGGATCAAAAACCGAACAAGAGGCAGAGATTCGTCGGCGTCCCCATATATGTTCACACATCACAGCAGCAAGGATGCACTCGCTGCGGCGCATGAGGGAATGCCGCTGTGCGACCGATGTTCCCAACAGTCACCCCAGCCGTGTTTGCGTCCGCCCCCTCCACACACGCAGACGCATTCCCGCCGCGCCCACACCTTTCGGTGCCTCATATAGCCTCCGGCAAACGAAAGAAAAAAAAACTGCAATGGCAGTAACGGCGCAAGAACGAAAAGAAAAAAAAAAGAAAGAGAAACATAAACATACAAGCAAAATGAGTGTCAAGCCCGGTGATTGAAGTGAAACCGTCTAAACCCCGGCACCGGGTTCCGGTCTCATCCTGCCATCATCATCATCATCACCATCAGCACTACCTGTCGCAATTGTGTTTTGTATCCATGCGAGTGTTTACTCGTGTTTGTTCGTGCCTCGTTTGAGTGGTATGTATAAGAATAGATGTATGTATATATGCGTGTATATACATGCATACATGTTTTGTTTTGTTGTTTTTTTCCTGTATGTGTTTGTTTGCTTGTTTATTTTTGGTGCTGTTTTGCGAAGGTGTGCCGCATTGCAATAGGCGGCCCGCAGCAGCGGTGGAAAAAGGAGAAGCAGTAAGGCTCACGGCACCATTCATGTGGGGGCATGAGCGCAAGCACGGCAACCACACACCCCTCACCCTCACCCACATCGTCATCCATTCGTATCTTCGCTTCCTGTTCACCACCACACCATCCATTCTCACTCTCGCACCCTCCCACACGCACACGCACACACACGCACTCTCTCTCTATCTCTCTCTCTCTCTCCCATTCTTCCCACCAGTTGGCACGGCCAGGAACGCACATAAATGCCATAGGCCAACTGCAATCCAAGAGAGAGTGAAGTTTTCCTCGCCACGTCCATCCGAGTCTTCAGCCCTCCCGCCACTTCCCGTGTCTTTCTGCCGTGTTCTTGCTTCATCGCATTTGCGCACTATACATTGGCAAACGAGTGAGGCGCGTTTTTTTTTACCGTCGTGTACATTCATCACACCAAAAGCACTTGACTTCACTCCGTTTGTCTGTCTTTTCGTTTGTTTGTTTGTTTGTTTTTTACTGTCNGTATACGCTCCTCTTGATCTCCTAGTAGTCCTCCTCGCTGTCCCTCTCCTGCCCCTGCTGCTCCCGCAGTTCCTTAAGCTGTTTCTGCTGCTTGTGGTATGTGATGGCCTGCTGGAGCAACTTCTGGTACTCCTGCTCGCTCGCATCCTTCTCGCGCAGGATCCGCTCCTGCTCCCGCAGCAGCATGGAGAACTTGTCCTTCGACGAAAGGATCTGCGCGCCGCCCGGGCTGCTGCTGAGCTGCATCACAACCTCGTCCTTCGCCTTCCTTCCCTCAGGCATGGTGAACTTAACGACGCGAATGCCGTTGCTGCCGCTCGGGCCCATCGTGGACGACGAGCCGGCCGTCATGGACTGCTTCGTGGACGACGCGCTGCGTGGACTAATGACAGGTAGCGACTGCGCGTCGGCCCCTCCAGGCCGAGCAGCCTTGATGCGCTGCAGCTCCTCGAGATACTTCTCCGCCTCCCTAATCAACTCATCGTGTCTTGCACGGCTTAACATACTCTGTTGCTCCATCGCCCGCTGCTCCTCCAGCATCTCCTGTAGACGCTGCTTGCTGTTCAACTTGCCTGCTTCCTGCGTTGGCGTGATGGACCTGGCCCCCCTGCTGTTGTTGTTGGTGTTGCCGGTCGTGTTCGCTCCTGCGTGGCTGGTCTTCTCCACCACCCGTGGCAACTTCGTCGCGTCACCGTCGTTCTTGCCGTTGGGGCAGCTGTCCCTCTCAGGCTGCAGTGACTTCGCTGACGCGGAGGAGACAAGTATGCTGGGCCGTCGCGCCTCCTCCCCGGCGTCGCCGAGGATCGGCTGATGCCTCGCCTCCTGCGAGCGCGAGGCCTCCAGCACATGCACGCTGCTCACCTTCCGCAAGGAGTTGACGCTGCTGGGTCGCTCTGTTGTCTCCGCATCCTTCACCACGACGCTCGGCTTACGAGAGCCCGACGACGACGACGACGACGACGACGATGTCACGTACGACACTGACGGGCGCGCCGGATCTTTCGTCTCACGCGACGCGTCTGGCGGATGCGGCTTCACGGAGTGCGTGGGAAGCTTCTTCAGAGCCGCGGGGGCAGGGGCATTAGGGTGGGAATGCGGCGTGGCGCTCTTGCCCGTGGTAGCCTGTCGCGTGGCGCCGCTAGGCGTACTGGCGGTGTTTGCCTCCGCCGCCGTCGGCGTTGTCGAGGTGGCAGCGGCGTGGCAGTGGCCCTGCACATCCTCTGGGCGTGCAGTGTTGCTCATCTCGTCAATATTGTCTTCGCTCTCCCTTTCCTGCTGTAGGTGTTGTTGTTCCTGCTCTTGCTTCTGCTTCTGTTGCGAGTTGCTGCTGCTTCCGCTGCTGCTGTTGGCCAGTGGGGTCGAGCCTCTCGCATTGACACGCTTTGATGGTGAGTGCGGGCGCGGCGGCGGGAACGGTTTCGGCGGCTCTGCTGGGTGCTCGGCGGGCTCGCCCTCGAGCAGCAGCTCGTCCTCCGCCCCACGCACCACAATACTCACGTTTCTGGTCCGCACAGGGGTGCCGTTGTTGCTCGATTGCACTTCCGGCAGTAATTCAACCACAACACGTGCGTTGTGCACGTCGTGCTGGGCGAGCACGTCGCGAATCGCAGGGATGAGGGCGTGAGTCGAGCAAGGCATTTTTTTTTGTTTGCGGTGCTGCAAGTATCTGTTGTGCAGTGAGAAACAAAGAGGGGGGGGAAGCGAAGAGGGGGGTCGCATTGCCTAGGCACATGTACACATGCTTACACCATCACCCACCCGCGCATACGGATACAAAAGAAAAAAACGGTTTCACCTTCTTGTACTCTACGCGGTGTCGCGTCGATCATGCGTTCTGCGCGAGCAGGAATGACTTTCGCATCTAACCAATACTCGCAAACACACAAACACACACACATATATATATATGTGTATAAACTTTGCTACATCCCACTCCCCCTGTTCCACCCCCTTGGTTCTGGCCCCAACACAAGTCCCTAATACTACACACGCTATTTCATCTACTTCTTCCCAGGAGCAGCAGCAGCAGCAGCAGCAGGTGGCTCCGGCTTAGTGTCAAGATCCCTACAGTACGGCTTTGGCGGCTCCTTGAAGAAGATAGATGTCCTGCCACCCGGCGGCTCCGCCCACTTGCGGTCGGCACGCTGCGTTCCCACCTTAAACGGCCGGCCCTCGCGCAGGCACTCAATGAGCTGCTTCACTCCGTCCCATGTGAGGTCCTCTACGAAGTCGTAGGAGAAGTGAGGCGGGCGGCTGTAGTCGCTCACGACGAGCATCGGGGCGTTGACGCAGGCGCCGAGGCACTCCATCTCACCGAGCGTAATGAGGCCGTCCTTCGTCGTGCCGTTCATCTTGATGTTCAGGTACGCCTCCGTGCGGTGGATGAGGTCGTCGCAGCCGCACAGCAGGCACGGCGTCGTGACGCAGAACTGCACGTGGTACTTCCCGACTGGCTGGCGGTTGAACATAGAATAGAACGTCACCGTCTCGAAGACATGCATCGGCGGCACCTCGCAGATGCGGGCGATTTTGTACATTGCCGTGACGGGGATGTAGCCGCCCTGCTGACGCTGCGCGAGGTGCAGGAGCGGGATTACTGCGCTCTTGCGTCGGCTCCTCGGAAACTTGGGCAAAATGACGTTGTTGATCTCCTCGTAGCTCGCCATGGTGAAGTCCCACGGGATGCGGGTGTTGTTCGTGTCGGTGTTGTGGTGCCGCATCTCACCGTGGATGCAGCGGCGGCCGGCGGCGCACCCCCACACAGCAGCAGCAGCAGCAGCGGCGGAGGCGTTCGGCAGAGCAGCAACCGCACGACGCCACATCTACGCAGGCACACACTACACAAAACACACACTTACCTATCGTTATCGCTACCAGCACTAGCAACTCTCACCCGAAATCACTTCGCTCACTCGCACTCACACTCACACACCCACAGACACTCCCACACCTTTGTACTTCGCACATGCAGACGCGTGCGTGTGTAGTTGTAGGGGGGAAAAGGCAAGCGAAGACGGCAGCAACGACAAAACAAAACAGGGAGAACAGTCACGCCGACAGACTCGGAGAAAATGAACAGCAGCAGCAGGGGGGGAGGGGGCAACTGTACGCCACAGCGGCATACANCACACACACAGACACAGACACACACAAAAGCGTGTTCCCTATCCTCCTCTTCACTGCCGATCAGGCATCAAGGCGGGGTGTGCAACCTCATTCCCTCCGCCCTCCTGCGCGCCCATTCTATCTCCTGCCGGTCGCACAGTGCCACCACCTCCCGCGCGGCAGGTGGCGGTGCGGCGAATTGAAACAGAGGAACAACAAAAACAAAAACAGTAAAAACAAAAACAAAAAAAGTCAGCGGAAGAGAACCGCCACATCTATTTGGTAACGCAAAGGCGGCGAGGGGAGATCTGTGCGTGCATGCGTGTCCTCTCTTTCTCTCTCTGTTTTTTTTTTTTCTCTCTCGCTCTCTCTCTTTCTATATATATATGTATATATACCTGCCGCAAAGAAAATGAAAAGAGCGGGTGTCAAACTTTTTATTGTGTGGCACAATAGTGGGGGACGCGCCGGAGCGCGGAGTCAAGCAAGCATGAAGAGAGCCGCGACAAAAGCGCACCATTCAACTTCTGCTGCTGCTGCTGCTGCTTCCCCCCACCATCTCCCCTCCCACGCTGTGGCAATGGCATCCGCTGCACCGTTCGGGTCAGAAACTATTTATATCTGTCTCCCCCGCATCATCACTCCCACACGCGCCCCTCACTCCTCACCTTCTCCCACGGCGCCCTTCTCTCACGATGCCCGCTTGGACTTCTTGATGATTTTCTTCTCGAGGCTCTTGTGGACGAACGGCACGACGCCGCCACGGGCGATGGTGGCGTTCACTATCTGGTTGAGCTCCTCGTCACCGCGGATGGCCAGCAGCAGGTGGCGCGGCTTGATGCGCTCCGTCTTCTGCGTCTTCGCCGCCGCGCCCGCCAGCTCAATGACCTCCGACGTGAGGTACTCGAGCAGCGCGGCGCAGTAAATGGCGGCGGAGGCGCCGCAGCGCTGCTTGCGGTTCAGCCCATCCTTCAGGCGCGAGTGGATGCGACCGACGGGGAAGTTGAGATCCGCGCGGGCGGCGCGGGACATCTTGTCACGCTTTCCTGCCTTGCCACCCGTCTTGCCACCACGCTTACCCTTGCCCTTGCCCTTTCCCTTGCCGCGTGCTGCTGTCGCCTTGCCGCCGTGCTTGCCACCAGACACAATGCTCGTCTGATCGGCAGTCGCCGAGCCCGGCCCCATCATGGGGTTCTGCTGCAGCGGGTCCTCACCAGTTAATGACATGCTTGCCTTTCGCTCTGGGTCTGTGTACGTACGGAGTGTACGGGTGTTTTGTTCTGTGTGCGACGGAGAGGCCTAATTTTTTCCTCGAGGCTCCTTTACTCTCACATGAGAAGAAAGAAAGGAGAAAAGAAAGCAGAGAAATAAAAAAAAAGGAGCCAATATAAGCATATGCTTGCTAAAAGAGTGTGTTCTCGAGTGCCCTTGCGTGAGTAATCTCGGTCGTAAGGCTAAACGAAGGCATCCATACGTGCATATCACCCCCACTCATTCACACTGCTGCTTCTGCTGTTTCCGCCCCCGCACACTCAGCACAGAGCAGCGCGCCGGAAACACCGCATACTCTGGCGCCTGTCAGCATTGCACATGGGTAATGGTAAGCCTTCTGCTGGCAGCAGCGGCACAGCAGCAGACACCTCCCTGCGCTCCGCCCACAAGAGGCACACGCTGTCACTCCGCCCGCAGAGCACAGCTTCTGAAACTGCATGTCTGAAACATGCACCGCCACCGTCGTGGCGCCAGCGACGCGCTCCTGAAGCAAGCACGACTCTAGGCACGCCTGATGCACCAGCAGCAGCAGCGGTGACGGTTGTGGTGACATGTCTGGCGATGTCGTCGTCTCACTTCGGCCGCGCTTTCGCTGCCCGCCGCCCGACGTGCCCGCCACACACTCTGTGTCAAGTCGTATTTGCCACATGGGACCAAGGCACTCAAAAAGCGTCGCTTCGTTCAGCTGCCGCACACGGCTCTTGTCGCACAAAGGGTCTGTGTCGAGCAACTTCCGCAGGTATCGCCGCATTATGGCGCGGTTCCTGATGTCAAGTCCGCACAACTTGCAGCACCCGCTGTGCGCATTGGCCCCCTCGGCGGGGTCGCTGCTGGTGTGGCGAAGCGCCACAAACTGCGGGGCTCTCCTCGGGGTGGGGCTCACCGGCTGCACGCGCTGCGTCTCTGTGTCATCCCATGCCACGTCATACGTCTCTACTGCTCTGGGTAGGAGAGGCGTGCGCAGCAGCTGCGTATGCGGCACGCTTGTGTCACGCCCAACGACTGACGTGCTCCGCGCCTTCGCAGCACCGTCGCTTGCCATAGATGGCCGCGTTGGTGTGGTGCAGCTGCCGACAGCAGAAGCAGCAACAACAACGGTTGGTGCGGGCTCGCCCTCCAGAAGCTGCAGCGGTGGCAAAACACCTTGCTGCAGCTGCCGCAGCGACTCGGCAATATCGCGAACCAACGCTGTGAGGGCGGTGACAGTCGGCAGCGGGGCGCTCGCACGTCTGCTCGCGACACCGTGGTTGCAGAGTGGGCAGTGCGGCCGCCCGGCCACGCAGCGCTCGGCACACGCCCGGCAGAAGACGTGGCCGCACGGAAATGCCACCGGGTTGTGAAAAAGATCGTAGCATACAGAGCACACAAGTGTCTTATGGGCGATGTGAAGTAGGGCACGGACAGCCATCGCTCCTTTCGCTCGCACACTCACTCTCTCCCTCTCACACACACTCACACGGACGCTGTTTGGCCCAATCAGGCTTTATTTGTTGTCACCGTGGGGTGCCGCATATACAGAACCCCACGAGTCCACTCTCACGCGCTCTACACTTTGCAGGTGGAATATGAACAACAATGAAAACAAAAAAAGGAGAAATTCAGTGTTAAGTGCGTACAGGTGCATCCCTCATTGCCTCCCTCTGTGTGTATGCGTGTGTTTGTGTGTGATTGCTCCAAGAAGCTCACGTATCAATGAGAAGGAGGCCACAGGACAACAAAGTGAAAGACGCAACGACAGCAGGAGCATCACGACGCAGCCCCAGTTCGCCTTGCCCTTTTCGGCCTTGTCTTGCCTCCGCCATTCTCCCCGTTAACCACCGCCTTCGTCCCCAATCGTAGGCGTTGCCGGCGTTCTATGCGATTCTTCTGCCGCTCCATGTTAATCTGCCGTTTAACCTTTACCGCCATAGACTTGAACGCAGACTTCAGGGTGGCAGCAGCACCACCACCAGCCTTATTGTTGTTACTGCTGGTCGTGGGGCTACTGGCAGACCCCTCGTCTTGGAGGAACCGCAGCATAAACAGGTTGCTGCTGCGGATGAAGACGGAGCCAACGTATCGCCGCCGCGTTGCAGGGCTCGCCGCGGGCGCGGGAAAACCCTGCGCTGCCAACAGCGCACGCTCCACGTCGCAGAGGCGGTCACGCCACGATGTCGCCTCCGCGAGGCTCACGTTGTAGTCGTCGTCCAGCACGACAAGCTTCCCCTCGTACACGTAACCCTGTCGCGTCTCCACCTCCACGCGGAGCAACAGCGGTGGCTGCTGTGGTGGTGGTGGTGGTGGCGTCTGGCGCAGCGCGTCCGTTGCAGCGTTGCTGCCGAACTGCTGAGCGATGGCCTGCTGGATAACAATGGCTGGCAGCAGGCCACGTTGAGGGGTCGCCTCCGTGGACATTTCCACCCTTCCCTGGTACCTCCACTCACGATGAGAGAAGACAAAAACGAGCAAGCACAGAGTGACTTCGAGAAATGCCCACAGAATAGAGGGGAAGAAACATCCACATCGCATGCCTCCGAGGAAGGAAACGCAGCTGTGGCGCTGCGCATTCACAAGTGAAATACACACACACACACACACAAACAGACTCACATAGACACATATATACAGATACACATGTGCACACATGACGGCACGAGTTAGAAAGGGGTCCTCACAGCCACCAATGAAGCAAGTGGTGAGGCGCACCAACACGTTGGTACATACACAGGTGGCGGTATGCGCTCACGTGTGTGCTGAACGATGTCCCACGGCTGAACCATGGCAAGGAAGAATCACTTAGCAATTGAATACAACAAAATGGGATGTATGGTGAGAAAAGAGGACTAAGTCCTGCCATTCTGTGCGTGTCTTGTTGTCACCACGTACGCGTTTGATCGCAGATCCAGAAAGCACTGCAGGAGGGGGTCGAACACAAACGGGCCGCCCGCAGTGTCGAGTGGCTGCGGGGTGTTGCCCACCTCATCAGGCCGCGGCAGTGGTGGCGGTAGTGATGGCGGCGCAACGGATGCAGCAGCAGAGGCAGGGGTCCCAGTACGTGTCACACGCACACTCCCACGTCTCTCGGCTGTATCAATATTGGTACTGTGGCAGTGGTGGTTATCTTTGCTGCTGGGTCTGCCGTTGGGAACACGTGCATTGTCAGTGCGCGGTAAGGGTATTGGTGACGGCACCGGCGACAGCGGCAGCAGGTTCGATTGTAGTGGCGGCGGCGACCGCGGTGGAAGTGATGCGACACGCGAGGATTGTATTGTGCCAGCGTCTTCGTCGTCGTCGTCACCACCACCGCCGCCGCCGCCACCCACGCGCGCACTGCCCAAGTGGATGAAGTGGCCGTTGCCCGCCGCCTCGGTCTTGCCCGCCACTGGCGGCCTCCGGTAGTCGGAGAGGCAGACGCTGCTGCCCTCCTCTTCCGCGCCGTGGTGACTTAACCGCAGCGAGTTGAGCGGCGTGTTGCTCGCTGTCATGTTGCAGCCCTGAAACTCCAGCAGGCTTGGCCTCAGCAATTCCTCATTAAACGGCATCACTTCCTGCTGGGGAATATGCTGAAGCTGCTGCCACTGGTTCTCTTGCTGCTGCGACTCCACCACGCACTCCCCTAGTCGTCCTCGGCGCGCCACAGCGTGCACCCTCCGTTCTCGCATCATCGCAGGAACGGAAACAGTAGCACCGGGTGAGGATGGGGCAGAGAGTTGCGGAGTATCATCCTCTGCTTGAATCGTCGCCCTGCGGAAGGACCACTCCATCGCAGTCTCCGTGGGCGTAGAGCTAAAGGAGATCCTGTCCACCGCATGTGCGGCTGAGCGGGGCAGTGGCACCGGAGGCTTCTGGTCAAGTGCGGTGGCCTCTGCCGGCACCACGACAGCCGGCCGCCCACAATCCTCGGACATGCACACGTTCACGGTGAAGCGCTCATCATCATCATCATCACCATCGTCGATGTCATCGTCGTCGCAGGTGGCGGTGCAAGTGCGGGTGGCATCAACAGTCGGAAAACATCTCCCGGAGTGCGGCGTCGGCGTGTGCGGAGCGGGTATCAAACCACATTTGTCAACGCCCAAAGNCTGCTGTGAATGGGGCCGCGGTGACAAGTGCAGACTTTTTTGTTGCTGATGATGGTGGTCCATGTCCCAGGGTTTGGCCGAACGGCGACCCGTGGCCGAGTGCAGCCGCGGCCTACCGTCGAGGCGGTCTTCATCTTTATTGCTGTCGTCCCCGCCCTTCTCACAGTCGCTGCCGTAATTTTGGCGCGTCGAGGCGCTGCTTTCCCCGTCCACCGCCTCCTCGCCGATCAGCGCCTGGATACGTTCAACACGCTCACGCATCAAGTCGAGTGTGCGCTGGTAGTTGGCAACAGTCCGTGTGTGTAATTTTGGTGTCATGTTGCTTTCCTCCTTCGAAGTGGTGTGCACCGTTGACGAATTTATTATTTTCATCTGCATCTGCTTCTCATCCTCATCCCTCACAGCTCTTGGCAACTGATCGAGGCGACGTGGCGATGTCGACTCAGCCACCCCTGCTTCTGGTGTTCGAGGCACGGTGCACCTTTCTATTCCACTAGCCTGCATCCGAGGCTGCCTCCCGCTGCCCGATACGAGGCGCTTGGCATCGCCACTGTGCATCGTCCCCACATGCCGCACATTGGCCGGTGTTCTCACGCCTCCAGACACTGTCCCTACTATCTGTAGCTCCCCTAGAATGTCGTTTGTCTGCACAGCAGCATGGTGTCTGCCGAAGACGCGGGAAGACGGCAGCTGCGTCCTCTCGTCGTGTATTTCTCTCTGTTGGCTGTCCGGGACGCGCACGCAACCCCACTGATGTCGTTGTTGTTGTTGTGACTGCTGTTGCTGCTGCTGTGCCTCGTCCGCCCGCAGACCCCTCCCGGTGACCCCCATTGGGTCACCATACGTGTCCCTTGCGCTCCAACCCGCATCCTGTCGATTCACGTATGCCTGGCTGGGTACTCCCACAGAGAGGCCTGAGTGCAGCGACGTAGCGTCGGATAAGATCTGAGAAAGACCCTCTGCCGACGCAGCCGAGAGCCTCTGCGCGCGCATGTTGTGTGCCGCTACGTGATCAGTATGAACGGGCCTTGCAGAGGGCTCTGCATCCTCCAATGGGCAAATAGGTTCGTCTGTACTCTCTGTTGTAGAAGTGGCACCCGCCGGTTGATTGTGCAGAAACGCCTCCTCGCATGTTCGTATAATCCAGGTGCTCATCGGCACCTCCGCGGGGAGGCGCAGCGACAACGGCCACTCTACTTCTGGTGATGTCATCATCGTCGTGTCACTCACCGTGGATGGAAGCTGCGGCATGCCAAGCACCCGCCGTACACGGCAGATGCAGCTGCAGCTTACGGTTACGTGCAGGAGCCTGCGCGACTGACTCAGCTCCGCATTTGAAAGGCGCCCACCGGAATTCCCGCACAAGGCCGCGTGGATGTTGGGCACATCGAATACGAAGTTTAACCACATTCCCGGCGAGGCGCAAAGCAACGGCACCTTCACGTGCTGAGCACACCGCTGTAACTTCTGGAAGCTACTACTGAAGACGATGCGGTGCCGTCCCAATTTGTCTTGGAGCACGAACTCCACTATAAGAGAAAATGCGGCGCGCGCAGACTCCTCGCAGAACAACTGCAAGACGATGATGCGTTGAGACGCAGCAGCTAAGGTACTGCTGCTGTTACTTTTTCCCCCTATGCGTGACGGTGTGCTACGCAGGAACGAAACTTGCGTGGAAGGTGCAATCTGCAGGAGCTGCGACCTTGTGCATTTGTCATAGTAGCGGCTAACACCACCTCCCTCGATGTGCAGCCCCGCCAACGGCTTTGATCCCTGTGGACTGTAAAGGACATAGGTCGGAACGGCGTCCCCCTTGGGGCTCCCCACAAGAGCGAGCGAGCTCATTGGGTGCACAAGTGATGAGACGCTAGTTTCTGGACCACTGCAGCAGCAATGAGAAGAGTGTTCAAAAAAGGGAAAGGGGAGAAAAGAGGAGTAATCAGTGTATTTGATAGCACTTTAAACAATTACCGGAGGGGATGAAGAACAAAAGAAAAAAAAAACGAGCCGCGGTACCATCGCCAATGCCCCACCACGTNTCGGTGGAGTGATAAACCACAACGCCCCAAGTCCCCTATTTAACAAGCGACGTCAGTGCGTGTGCATTTGTGAAGAATGCAGCACCCAGAAGTGCCATGCGTCACAGAAAGAACTGCGGGTACGCGTCCTGCAGCTCACGAGCGAGTTGGTCAGTCGTCCGCCTCCGCGGCAGCTGACCGCCACCCCCGATCACCACGCTTGCAGGCCTTTTCCGTCCAAACCTCGGCTCTTCCACATCGCCTCCAGCAGCAGCACCAGCGGCAAGAGCCACCTCCTCCCCGTCCCCCTCTGCCGGTGAGGCTGCGCCACCCTCGCCGTCGGTCACCGTCGCGTATGGCAGAAGGTGCAGATGCATCGCCTCCTCGATCTGCACGGCGTACCTCGCCACCGTCAGCTCTGTTCCTGCGCACCACGCCGCTCCCCTCCCCGCCGCCTCCATCGCCGTAAAGACGGCGTTGGGGCGGATGCCCGTCCCCGACACGACGCAGACCGCCTTGCGGCTTTCGCCGTCCACCAGCGTTGTCCTGTCAAAGGCGACGTACAGCCGACCAGCAGCCCAATGCCGCCGCCTGGCACTGCTGCTGCTGCGCGCAAACAACACGTCAAACACGGAGGCACCGCTCGGCTCACGTGTGGTGTGCATCACGTACCACAGCGTGTGCACCCACTCACCCACTCACGCACGCACTTACCCAAGCACACGCTCTCTCGCTCCCTCCCCCAAACAGGAACGCGGAGGAGGAGGAAGAGGAGTGAAGAAAGAAATAGGCAAAATAAGACCAATAAAACTGATCACGCCGATGCCGATAGTGAGGGCGAGGAAAAAAGAGCTGCACGGCTTTGTGTGCAACACACACACACACAAAGAGAGAGAGAGAGAGGGGGAGAGAGGTAAGTGGCTGGTTTGCGCCACCAGTGCTCCACCTCCTCTCAAGCAAAATGAAATAAGTGCCACGGAAGCATAGAGAGAAAGGGAGAGAGAACCAACAAAATAGAGACTCCGTGGTATCACCGGCCAGGCACCTGCAGAATTGTAGCCCACAGCGAATCTACAATCCGATGCACGTTGTGCTCGAGGCCCAAGAGAGCTGACTCCGTCGTGTCAGCGTTGAAGCACGCTATCACAATCGGAACACGCGTTTCTCTAGACTGTCCCGGGAGCCAAACACCTGCCTGCGCTGTTACCCTGCCAACAGCAGCAGCAGCATGCTGAGTGACAACACGGCATTGGCAGCCGAGAGTCAACTCAATGCATGACTCCACACGGCGCTTAGCGTTAAGGCGCGAGCAGTGTAGCCCCTCCTCCTTTAGCTGCTGCAGCAGCCTGAGGAGCTGTTGCAGCTCCCGTCTTGTGTGTTCATCTGTGTACTTCTCAATGGCCTCCGCTAGGAGCCGCGTCGATGCAAATAGAATCTGCTCTGCAGACGGTCTGCCTTCATCGTGCGAGCCAATGAGGCCGCTGTAATCCATGATGCGTTGATTCTCTAGTGCAAGGAGCACTGTTTCCACTGTGCGATTCTCCGAGGACACCCACGTGCGGGCGAAAAGTCGCACCCGCATCGGCAGCTCACTCTCCTGCTCCACCGCAACCTCGCGTCCACCCTCAAAGCGCAGACAGACTTTTCCACCCCACGCAGCGCCTAGTGCACCACAGCACGCGTGCCACAGACTTTTTCCGTAGTTTGTGGTGCTGTCCCACAAAGCAAAGCCGCCATCTTCGCCGCCCTTCTCCTCGCGACATCGCCGCATGCGGTCCAGGAGCGCATCAGCGGCATGGATGTAGGCGTCCACGCCGCGGTTTGCATGATGCACGAGGAGACCTGTCGGTTTCTCTGCAGGATTCTCCGCTGCTTGTCTCGCCTGTCGCGGCGTCACAGTGCAGCAGTACCCGCTACTAGCGCCCTCGTTTGGCGTCACAGTGAGTGTGAAGCCGGTGTGGCAGCCGAGCCGTGCCAAGTCATCGGGGCGGTGCAGCAGAGCGCAAAGGGCTTTGTGCCGCTCCATCTGTAAAAGAACATCAGGGAAGTTGGCGCGCAGCGCCTGCAGGGCCGCGGCGGCCCATGCCGTCCTCTTATTTCTGCCACGGCCAACACCAAGTGGAAACTGCGCCGCGCCCAGTGCGGCGTTTTCGTACTTCGCCAGCGCCGCCACGTACAGCAGGCAGACAACCTCACGGCTGCGTGCATCCACAGTGTACTCGCAGTAGTACTTTGCAGCCACGCCCTGCAGCACCTCGCCCAGCAGGTTGGCTGGGGTGTAGAAACGGGCTGAAAAATGTGGGAAATCATCACGCGGCAGCAACGGCGCGGCGTTCACGGCGGTTTGTAACGTCACTGCAACCTCTTCTTCCGTACGGCCAGCGTGCCGTAACGCCTCACCACATGCGACAGCAAGAGCCGGAATCACACCACGCGCCTTGGTTACGGCAGCGGCGCAGCGTATCTGGCGGAATGGCACCCGCACCTCCACGGCTCCCTCCACACAGGGCGACGTGGGATCGTTCGTCTGCACAAAGTATACCTTGGCCTGTGCATGCGTCACGCCCACCAGAGCATCCAGCAAGACAGACAGTTCTGAATCAGCACCGCCGGGCGATGCACTTAAGCAGCGAGAGCTGCGCTGCAACTCGGGACGCGGCGGAAAATGGTCCTGTGTGGGAATGTTGAGGGACACCGCGAGCTCGTTTACACGCCTGACGGCCTCCCCTAATGTTGGGGCGTGCGTCTCTGCGAACAGCACCCTCTGCCCGCAAAAGTCGTAGAAGAGCATTGCACGTATGATGTGGTTATCGATGTAGTGCGACAATGCACTCTCTGCAGCATCCAGGTGGTTCTGTGAAACTGCACTGGTAGCCGCCGTCAATCGCGCAGCGCGTGTACTGATCTCGAAGCACCGCACCTGTGACGGGGCCATAAACCACGAGTACATCAGAAAGTCAATCGCACGGCGTCGTGTGGGGGAGTTGAGCGCAATGACCGGCACTGTTGTGCGGTGTGGAAAGACACGCTTGTACATGCTGCGCACAACTGACAGAAGAAGCCTCAGTGGTCCTTCAAAATGAGGCGGCGGTTGTTTCTCCTCGTCGTGATATGACTGCTGCATGTCAAAGCGGAAGACACCACCATCTTCCCCCGCGCTCTTCGAACCACTCTCCACCTCCACACGCAGGTTCGGGCCCCAGTGTGCCACGACACGAGTGTAAACAGGCACATCACCGTGGAGCCCAACCGCAAGTTCCTGCACCCGCTTGGGGACGTCATGAGTCGCCCTCTGGAAGAACTCCAGCGTTGGGAACGACCTCTGCGGGAGGTGAAGGGCCAGCCGCATCTCCTGTATCATGAGAACGAGATCAGGGCAGTAATACGCAGACTGCTCGCTCTCGCGTCCCCGCGCAGCGTCCACGACAGCGCGCTGTGGGTCGGTATTTTTTTCACTATCCGCTAACACTGGCGACCCCGTTCGTATGAGACGTTCGCATGCCTCCTGTGTAGTTGTCACAACATGGCACAGCAGCAGCGCCTCCACCCCCAGCGACAGCGATGAAATTGTCAGCGTGCCTGGAAGATTTCCCGTCCGCAACGCTGTTTCCGACAGCTGCGCGTCTGCGGCGAACAGTTGTCCGATACAACTCAATAGCCGTCTTTGCTGCTGCTGCTGCTGCTGTGGTTCTTTCTGCTGCTGTTGCGGTATCATTCCATCGGTAAAATCAGGAAGTGATGGAAACAACATGAAAATGTTCTTGTAGTGCCTATCGTCGCTTACAACAACCGCGGCAGCTGCTGCGAAAAGGTGCCAAATGCGCACCAGCGGACCCGGCGTCATGCTGTTGCGCTGATGCTGCTGCTGTTTTTTTATCCATTTTGACACAGCCGTTTTATTCGCAGCACGTACCACTCCACTAACAAAATCACGGTACGCCTCGGAGACCACTTCGCCAGACGGTGGATCTGCCCCTAATTCCACGTGCAACTCCTGTGGCTCCCCTTTCGTCGATGAGGGTGCAAATACCAAACGAATTAGTGGCATGCTGCTCCAACAGGCTCGTTGTTCACTCTCTGCTTGCGCTGTAAAGCGCAAAGCTACAAGATGGTTAATAATAAATAGACCTCGCTCAACGGAGAAGGGCACTACTATGGGAAGGACGCCACGCATATCAAGGAAAGCCCGAACAGCAGGAAAGGAGCCACCCTCTAATCCCGTCAATCCTGTCATTTCATGAGCGGTAGCGTTTGTGTCAGAAACGCCCACATTCAACGCAGCGCAGAGTTGCATGAGAGCGGAGCTTACAACGCAATGACCGGGCCACGAAAGCGGCAATCCATATTGAAGCTGCGTGACACCATGGTCAATTCCCATCGCCACACGCTGAAACACCAGTGGTGGAGGATGGAGCGGCAGCGGTATGCGGGTCTCATTCTCCATCGCATCTGTGGCGATGAGAGTGAGGGACCGCCGCTTTTCCTTCATGAGGGCCACCACACGCGCCGAACTAGATTCTCTGCGAAACGGCTGCCACCACTTCCCACCCAGAGAGTCATCCAGCGAGCTGGATAGAAATGCCGAGAGGAAGGTGCCGCCCCAGTCTCGCCGTTGTGCGTCGCGTTGAACGCTACGCAGAAAATTCCATGCTTCTGTCTCTCTGCTCTGCAGTTCCTCCACAGCATACTCATCCAACTCCGCCAATGCGAGGGCAAAGCCTGTCTTGATCGCGTCACGCGGGCAATTGCCAGTGCCACGGCATATAGCAATGTCGCTGCTGACGCTGTTGAGCGTTCCTCTTGCTCTCATCTCTGCTGTCTCGGCATCAGTCAGTGGGAGCTCAGCGGTCACAGTCGTCATATATTGCGCCTCTGGAGAAGCAGCAGCAGAAGCAGCCCCGTCGGAGGCCCGAAGAAGGTGCACGACAGCCTTGGCGCTCATGCTGCACAGCGTTGCGTTGAACTCCACAAATATGTCCGAGTCCACAGCCTGCAGCATGTGACGCAGGTCTGTTGTGGAGTGCAGGAGAGAGAGAGCAGCGCCGTGCACTCGCTCTACAGCCTCCGCTGAACTCTCCGCGGTAGCAGACGCCAGACGCAGTGAACATGACGCACTCAGAGGATAGTAAACCGAACTTTCGAAATGACGATTGTTGAGGCGTGTAGTTCGAACATCAGCGTCAGCAAAGATGGCGTTGAAGCGCGCACTAAGATGACGACTTTGAGCAGCGAGGAGCTTTAGTTGACGGTTCCTGGCGATCCGCCCCGCTAATGGAATCTGCGCAGACATTCTAAAAAATAAATCACTTCCAAATACCCCCCTCCCCTGCCGCCCACACAACTCTCTGTGTTCTTGGGCGGGGGCCCCAAAAGTATCTCTTCCTTTAAATAGTGGTCAAGAAAGAGTATGAAAAGGTGCCAGGCATACAAGGCATTTAAGTTGTCGACAGCTACACCTACAACAGATGCATGATCCACACTCTCCTCATGGTGCTCTCACATCCGCTCACCTATAAACACAGCGAATCTGGAGAGAAGTGATATCTTTTTTTTTCTCTCGTGCACTCTTGCTCCACTGAAGAACTTCACAAAACTAGAGGAGGGACGATGAGCGGGTCGCAGCAAAACACTTCAGCAGCACGTAAACAACGGGATGCTCTTTGGGATCAATACATCTAAAAGAGAAACAGCAAAAAAAAGAAAAAAAAACATTTTCCCGTTCATTTTTTTTTCCTGTCTTGATTTGCACTACTGTAATTAGAAATTCGCTCTTCACACTTCGAGGAAAATATGGCGAAAATGTGACACACTTGGCGTTACGCACACTGCGAAAGGTCAACCTTGGCAATGCCCAGGTCCAGCTCTAGTGTGTCCTCCCTTGGGAAGTACACCACAGTAAGGGGGAGCCCATTTTGCACCAAGAGTTTCCCGAGGCAGTCATTGGGATCGGTTGCTCCCACAACGTCCATGTGGTTTGTGCGTTCATTGTATATGTATTTCTCGTCCTTGCAGTTGTACTTCTCACCAAAGGCGTCTAGCCAAATATCAAAGGTATCAGGGGTTTGGCCGGCGGTGATGCGCCCCTTGACGAGACCGAGGGAATACTCCCCACAGTAGACCCCTGCCGGGTGGCGGTTCACGCTAACCATACCAGTCGCACAGCTCGCGACGAGGATGGAAAGCAAAAAAAGAGTCGGGAGGAGTGAACGTGTCATACTTTGCTGTAGATGTATTCCCGGAGTATATGTGGTCAGAGCTGAATCCTTTACACATTTCACGGACCAAAACAAGAGAAGGGAAAAACAAAGCTAAGACATCAGCTACTCCAAGACATGGAACGAACACACTACAAGAACAAAATATAAGGTACATCATCATATCTTTTCTTCGCCCTTGATACTTGCGTGTATGCATAGAAGAGAGCGCGAGCCTACGCAGCTGTGTATGTACGTATGTATGCTTTCTGTTGCGCCGTGTCAGACCGCAAAGAAAGCCCGCTCCATTATGCGGACCTTCTCGACTAATGCGTCGTAGGCATCTAGTGCCTCCAACACAGACGATGATGACGACGACGACGAAAAACACGATGCGGAGGAGAAATGACGATCACGTTTCGGTCGCGTCTGCTCCCAAGAAACCGCAGGGCGTGCAGCGGGTTTATGCCGCTGGAGCAGCACATCCATGAGACGCCCGTACTGAAGTGCAATTCGCCTCCCTTCATCCAAGAGGTGCTGAATGACGAGCTCGTGAGCAGTCTGGCAGTTCTCCTGCATCTGACTGACCAAGGAAACCAGCCCTGGGATCGGATGGGACACACTCTCCAAGTGTCCTGTACCACCCTCCTTGTCATTTGTTACGGGCGCACAAGACACCAACTTCAGTTCGCGCACCTCCACTTCCAGTTTTTCTGCAAGACTGCATAGCCGTCTTACCAGTATACAGGATGTAATGCCGAGTTGGTGCAACCCCTCCTCAGCATCAGAGGCAGCATCAATTGCGGAAGAGGGCAAGAGATCAGCGGTACACGCCCGGACCCGGATTGACGGGTGGTGGGCGGCGCATTTTATCACATCCCGCTTTAATGCGTGAATCCGCGCAATAAATCCGGCGTTTTTTCTGTCACAGCTTTCCTCGACATAACACGCTGCATCGCCTATATATGGCGTAGGCTTATCGACAACCAACGTAAGATCTATACCGGGAAGACGAGTAGCTATCCGGTCATTGCCCCTCGTTCTATCTTCCTCGCGCCACATCGGAGGATGATCCGGTTGAATACATGATGGTGATTGCGATTTAAAAACTTTTGCTCCTGTGTGGGGCAACTCGCATCTCGAGGTGAGTTCTTCACCTTGAGTGCGTTTTTTCACTTCCGTAGCCAAATCTCGAATGATGGCTTGCAAGGAAAACGATATTGGGGGGTATCCAATGTCATCGGTCCCCCCTATTATTGAAGAAATGTCATTTGATTTTTCATCAGAGGGCTGAATATTTTTAAAAAACGTACAAATCATCGGTCTAATTTTAGGTGAAGCTGAGGAAGGCACATAATTGAATGGGCGCACCCTGTTGATGAGTCGCCGCAGACGTCGTTTATCAGAAGCGTTGTCTAGTTGGGACGGAGGAGGCACAATAAACGGTGGATTTTCACCACCACATATACGCTCTACTGCCTTTTGTTCCTCAAGTGTAAGTTCAGCCAGCGTAATAAAGCCAATTGGGAGAGGTACTGAATCATCCTCTTCAGCAAAGTACAAAAAATTGTTTTTCTGTGATATCTCCGTAGAACCGATAAGCTTCCTTAACTCTTCACGGAAGCATACCAGTTTCTCAAGCAGTACATGTGAATCAACCACAACATATTGAGGGATGGAAGGTATTACTGTCAATTTGTCTATCCATTTAGCGGAGAAAGGCATGTTATTCAATTTCTTTCTGACATCTGAATTCTTCGCAGCTGTGGTATCAGTAGCACCATCATGTACAATACCTGAACTGAATGCAGGTGAACGTGGAGCATAAACGAGTGATTTAGGGCTATTTATGGCATCATGCATTGGGGGATTAAGAACTCCAGCAGTCAGGCTTCGTCCCTGGTGAGATTTCAATTCTGCCAACTGTGCTCGCAACGTCTGAACCTCGGCAGTTAAAGCTTTTTGAGACTCGAGTAGCTGAATTATGAGACCCTCATTGTCCTTTGCCTTCATTATGGCATCCGGAGAATCCTCATTACACATATGCAGAGGCAGCGCATCATCGCTCTGCAGAATGGTAATGCTCCCGGTAGCCTTGGAACTGATCCACGTCTTACTGCAAACCATTTGTGTTGCCGTCTCCGCAATGTCAAAAGTAATCTGTTTCTCTTTGCTTAATCGACAGTGTATCTCCAATTCGAAGGAAGTAGGATTCCACACGTAGAGCTGCCCTGCTGACACAGACCAAACTTTCGCTCCCACAGCTCTCAAAGTTGTCACAGGACCTTCATGGGGATTTGTGATCATGTGAATGCACTCTGGGGGTACACCCCGCACGTTGGACAAACTCCACACGCACACTGTGCCGTCCGCAGAGCCGCTCCAAAGTCGACCATTATAAACTGTTTGTGTCAGAACCGAGGCAGAGTGCGCCTTTAAAACATGTGAACGTTTTTTGTTCTCGGTATCCCATTCGATGATACGGGAGTCGTCCCCACCGGAGAAAAGGCTCCTGTGATAAAACTTCAAAGAGCGCACGGCACCACCACACTCGCCCAGAGTTCGAACACCTTCAGTAGCAAAAAACAAGGTGCTCCAATAGCGTATTCGGCAGTCGACTGAAGAAGAATACACAGTATCACAGTCTGAAGTAACAGCAATATCTGTAATATAGTCATTGTGTAATTTTGTTTCCTTGATGAGGTTCATACTCAACGCATTATAAACGCGCAGAACCCCATCGGTATACCCCATCCACACAATACCACGAGCAGTGCGCATTACAGTAACAGGTACATCCCTGGATTTTGAAAGAACAGTGATGATACGTCCTGTACCCGCTTCCAACAGACTCACCTTGCCTGATGCCTCGCCAACCCACATCGTCGAATTGACCACACATAAACAACTAGCTTCGCCACTCAATTGAACGTGGCCAACTTTAGCTACGCATGAGCCATTTCCCGACTGTGAAGTCTCCGTAGTATCAATTGCGATGTATGATCCCGCTGCCTCATGCACAGCTAGACCCCCTCTCGCCATGAGTTGTCTGTCCATCTCAACCCAGCACGCCAGTCTAAGAGTAAGAAAAATAGGAAATACGAAGAAATATGTATTTATTTACATTTGACAAGAGATATAAACAGCCAATATGCCAGAAAAAATTTAACAACTTTGTTGTCAAAGAACAAAAACCATTCTTCAGCAAACAGAAAATAAAAAGAACGTCACTGTCAATAATTTTACAAAGTCTCTACTACAGTTGAAAGAAACGGTCACAGACACAACAATGTGGACCTCACTGTGGCAGCCATGCTTTTTGCTCCTTAGTCCCATATGGACAGACATCTCAATGCGACACAACACTCTGCAGCATCCTGTGAATGGTGCCGATTCTCCATGGTTTGCTCTTCGTGTCCCATAAACGTTTAAAAAAGGTCTCAGCCGTACACAGCAGCTACGTCCAATACAACAAAAAAAAACTCCAATATAAAGGTTTCTCTTATCATTCACACAAATTTGTAGTTCGGCATGCATCCTGTTAATAGCATTTGTTTTCTTTCTTCCCGTATTGGTGTTGGGCCCAACATTGGCTTTTCCATCTTAGGCCTTGAGCAGAATTGGTATATGTCTCCCTCAACCAACACGTCGGGAGTGACATCCCAGTTAATTCAACTATTTATTGTCTCCATACCTGGGCAAACGGAAGATGAAACAAACAAATAGCCTTCTAGCTCTGCAATTAACGCATTCATAGCCCATTGAAACGAACAGCATCGGTAGGGGCTTCTCGTGCCCCAGCATAGAAAAAAAAGGATTTATGCCCTCCTCCATGACTCCCTTTCTCAGCCTCAAAGAATGAAGGAGTTCCACCTATAGTCTCAGGCACCGCACTACCCATCCCTACAAATACTAAAACCAGTAAAAAGAAAAAACAGCTGTCACTCCCAGGCTCCTTTTTAGAAACAAAGTTCCTTGTTGTGGTTATTTTATTCGTTTTGGCTCTTTATGTGGGAGTACGCTCACAGCTTTCAAGAAAGCAGATCGGCAATGACTCACCCTTCCCAGTCTTGAAGTAAGCAGTCCGAAGCACACCATTTGGTGAAGGTGGAACGCAAGAAGGCGGCGACCGCCCCTCATTACACACTTCACGATGGGGTGACAACAACGGTGAACGGCCAAATCGCCCAAAAGGCCGAAGCCGTACTAATGTGGCCCCGTTTGTCTGGATTGCCGCATTCAAATGCTCTACAGTTAGAGACTTTCCTTCTTCGAGTTCCGACACATCGAAGAGGTCAGAGGTCATGATATTGTGCTCTCCAGCTTGCGTTGCTTTTGCAAAAGTGCACTCTACATTCGTTTCCCCACCGTCAGGCCACCCTAGATGTGGTTCCGAATAGTTTGATGGCTCAGAGGCAGACGGTGGGCCCGCTGCCGCTCCACCGTATGTTGAAGAAAATGGTCGCTGATGAAAGTACAATTCCGTTTTGAACAAAATTGGATGCCGATATTCCACCGCATCGCAGCTTAAGGGCTTCATTCATACATTCAACCCAAAACTATTGGCAAGCAAAGCAACGAGAGCAAAGCTCCAACACCAAAGATCAAAAACAAGACACCCACCCACAACACACAAGACAAACACACCCCACAGAGCAACAGCCCCCGCAACCTTCCAAGCTAAGAAAAACTTTGCCCTCGAGAACCCCCGGGCCACCGACACACCACGAGCGGGGCGACACA